>NW_021680566.1:75252-181990 GCF_001412515.2 Diachasma alloeum
CAGCCCAAGGTAACTTGTCCGGTAGGTCGTCTTCATCTGTTTGGTGAACGTCAATCCGTACTTGTTGCTGATTAACACCGACTAACATACTCTATTGCAGTGACGGGATATATCTCCGTTGCATGTTAACATTTCTGTTGATATTCCCATCAGAATTGAATAGATTTCTTCTTACCTCGGTGCTGAAATGGAGTAAGATTCGAAATCAGATTCCTCTCGTCGACTACCATTTGCTCCAGTAGTTGACATCGTTGATTATTTCTCCCTTGGCCAAAAATAAAATAATCTTGCTTGAGTAGCTATTATCTCCGTACTATCCCTTCCCATCAGGGTAGTTTTCTGCTGTACGAGCCCTTTTGATACGATGAAGTACTAGGGTAGGTTTCCGCTGGTTTACTACAATGGAAATTTTCTCGCTCCTTCCATGAAAGAGTTGTTGCACGTGCTGGTCAGTATACCCTCAATTTGTTCAATTTTCCAGATATTATCTCGTTCTCTATCTCTGTGTGATTAGACAGTGGTTGATCAGGCCACCGTCGTCCCAAAATTACACTGCCACCAAAAATGTAATGGACCCAGGCGGATGGGTTCGATAAACGGATAGATCACACGCGGATAGTAAAAGGAATGATTATATATTATGGAAGATTAGTTTTTAACAATAATTTAACGATTTATTAAATAAATAACGACTTCGTCTGGTACCGAAAGTATCAGGCGAGTATAAAATATGAAGAAGGTGATTTCAAGAATCGTCGAATTATTGGCCCCGAGGCATTGAATTCACGAATTTTTATTCTCTCGTGGATTGGATTGCATCAGATCATTGTTCTTTGTCGCACTCTTGCGAGGTATCGGGTGACGTCTCCAGGCGCGTGCGAAGGCCAGTCTTCGTGGCACAAAGTGCCGATGCTGCACCCCAGTTATCTACATTTGTCGAATAATACGTGGGTTTTATTCACGTATTATTTCGATATTATTTTACATTACTTCATTCCCTGTTTGTTTCGAATAATATGTGCAACTTTCGTGTCCTCATATTTTCCGGATTAACAGAGGAATTTCGTAATGCTATTTAGGGACATGACTTCTCGTTATCTTGTAATTTAAAGGAGATAGGAGTATTTTGATGGAGACAGTTTTTGTAGAGAATTTCAAGGACGATGGAAAAGGTTATTATAATAATTTTGATATCTTCTTTGTAAAAAATGATACTTTGAGGTAAAGGCAGTGACAACAGTCAGTGACACATTACAATGCTTCCATGCGGAAGCAAACAATGGAAAAACGAGAATAAAACTATATTGCTCGGTGTGGGATGGTATTTTCTTGGTAACTATGTATCATCATGACGGATTACCGGTCTAAATAACACAGGGCAATTCAACGCGCATTTACAATACAAACAAACCCAACAAATGAACAATTCAACACACGAAAAACGCAGGACACAAACACGCACAATTCGACAAAATGACCATGGTTTAATATTCGAAGATCGATTAGTCGTGCGAAGGCTATCGCCTAGGTACTATGCCGCTCCACTTCATATTAAGACAAAGAGGCCAACGAAAACATGTTGACGGAGGTTTTTGGTTTAATAAGTTACGACAATCAACTCGTACTTCAAATATTCAATGGAGATGTGTGAAGTATCATAGTGACAGACCGTGTCTAGCGACAATAGAAACGACGAGTGCTTCGAAGACAGTTTTTACGGCTTTTTCATGTATATAGTATACACCACTGTCAAAAAATTCTAAGAGAATTAGAATTAGGAGAGAAAAAATTTCCGCTTCACCCATCCGGAAATCGAACCCGGGTCTCCCAGATACGCGCCGGGCACTCTTACCGACTAAGCTACCGGTAACCACAGAAATTCACTCTCAAATTCGCCTCATACATCGCCTAACCTCCTTTAGCCGACTAAGCTACCGGGAACCACAGAAATTCACTCTCAAATTCACTTCACACACCGCCTAACCTCCTTTAGGCATCAAAGAATGGGAAATTGGTACCACTTGTTTTCATTTTCCTACCAGGCAAATTGGAAAGCCTGTATAAAAAGGCTCTACATTGGGGAAATTCTTAACAACAATTAAGAAAGAGCAATCATTAACTGAAGCGGTATGGGAGAATCATCTGGCTGGAAGAGAGGTGGCACCTCCCAAATGACGCAAATATGTCAGGTATGATGGACGCATAAAGCGGGTCGCAGCAAACTACGATCCGGAGAATGACGTATTAGAATATCTTCGAGGTCAGTCCCACAATGTGAAATTCTGAACCCAGAACCTAATCATGGTGTACGGCGAATATTGCGATTTGAGGCAACTGAGAGATATGTGATGGAATTTTTGTGAAAAGACTATGAGTGTGGTTAATAGTGCATGTGCAGCATTATTTATTGACATTAAAAATTTGAAATTCAAGACTAATGTTAGAGCTGTATATCGTTTACTGAGAGATATGTGATGTAATTTTTGTTAAGAATCAATGAGTGTTGTTGATATTACATGCGCACTGTTATTTATTGACATTAACATGAAAAAAACATTGATATTTACCACTATTGTGGATGTAAAGGACAAAAGAAAACAGACAAAAAAAATCAAGAATGAAACATATTGCAAAAACATAGAAAAACAATAAATCAATCATGTTCAAATGTCCTATGATAATTTGGACAAAATTGAAATAAATAATGTTGAGATGACAATTGTTGAGTTTCTGTGTTGAGTTGTCAAAAATCAACTTTTACCTGTGTTATTTAGGCCGGTTACCATCATGACGGGTATTTTGAAAAAAAAGCGAATCCGTTGAATGGTTCATGAGATATCGGCAAAGAACGATTTTCAATCGTATCATACATGAAGTATTTTTTCATGTTTTTGGGCTAATATTGCAAAAATGGTGAGCAATGAAACAAAAGCCCAAATTAAGATTGCTATTCACAAGCATGCGCGCGTGGGTGTGCGCGTGTGTGGGTGTTTTTTTTTTTTTTTGTTTCCCGTCTGTTGGAAAATGCATTTACGCATGACCACCTGAGGGAGGGAATAGGAGCTTCCCCCCGTCAGGTGAGTGTGGGGCTCGAACAGTGACTGTCAATACCCACTAAACTCCCATCAGACAAATTCACTAACCTTTGAATCGCTCGCGGCACCACCGTTAAGTATTACTTCGCGAGGGAGGTCTCAGCTGCATGCTCTTCCGCCTTCACCATCTTATGTACGTCCCCCTAACCTATGTTGAAGCTTTTCGCTTGCGTTCCTCGTTTCTGAGCTCCTTCAGGACTTTTGTCGCGAAGTTGCTTGTTGCGTCCCAGGCTGCCTGCGATGACAGCATTTCTTCCACCAAATTTTCGGGTGAGATAGTCCTCGTGAGTTCTGACTCCCAGATATTCCGAATGTCGCTGAACCGAGGACAGCCGAAAAATACATGCTCTGGGTCTTCTGCCACTCCTGAGCAGGTGGGACATTCCGGAGAATCTTCATTGAACCTATGAAGGTATTCTCTGAAGCACCCGTGTCCTGAAAGCATTTGGCATAGATAATAATTTACCTCTCCATGATTTCGACTTACCCACGCGGCTACGTGTGGAATTAGACGATAGGTCCATCTTCCCTTGGTCGAATTCGTCCACTTCTCCTGCCATCGGTTCATGCTGTTTCGCCTCTCCTCAGCCGCCATTTCTTCGGCGCTTATCATTTTCGATGCGAGCGATCATTTCCGCTTATACAGCAATCCTCGCTCCTCAGCCGAAACCTTGATGGGCAACATTCCTGCGATGACACATACCGCGTCTTGAGAAACCGTCCGATATGCACTTGCAACTCGAAGAGCACCAAGTCGATAGACTGGTGCGATCTTGCGTCGCGCTTCCTGCGTGTGTGGGTGTATATGTGTGCGTGCGTGTGTGTGTGTGTGCGTGTGTGCGCGCGTCTATACGTGCCTGCGTGTGTGTGTCTAATATTCCCGCCATTTACTTCCAAACATCATCTCCTTCGAAAATTTTCTACGACAGATAGAAGGACACAATGGGGAATGCTGTTGATGGCATTAATAATTCGCCTTTGTAGATCCGTTGACGTTGTCGGTCGATTTCTGTAAACAGTATATTCTTTAGATACCCCTGTAAATAAAAACCTAGTTGAGTAAGATCTGGAGATCTGGGTGGCCACTGAAAAAAGCCATTGCGGCCAATCCAACGTTCACGAAATATGTTACTAATGAATATTCTCACGTCTTGGGCAAAATGAAGTGGTGCACCATCCTATTGGAACCACATTCTCTGCCTTGTTTGCAAATAGTCATTTTTCAACAATATCGGAAGTTCTATCCGTAATAAATGAAGATATCTCTCACCTGTCACAGTTCCATCAAAGGAGTGGGGCCGAATTTCATGGCCATCACCTATGCTACACCATATATTCAAACTTCATCGATGTTGATGGTCAATAGAATGCATTCAATGTGGATTTGTTTTTGGCCAGTTATGGCTATAATGACGATTTAACGTACCAATGCTTCAAAAAGTTGCCTCATGACTAAATGAAACGTCCCCTATAGAACAATTTGTGTCGATATTCCAAAGGTTTTCTGTTGGTCTTTACGTCAATTCTCTCTTTTCTCTTTGACGAAGCTATGGTATAGTCACTTGAAAGCTTATTAGATAAGCTTCAAATTGACACCTGATTTGTCCAATTCTGACTATTTTTCATTGACTTAAGAGACTTTTAGACGAAGATTGAATTTTTATGTTTTCACTTGAAAAATTTATTTGATTGGATTTTTCAATACTTTTAAGTGGACTAGGCAGGGATATTTATACATCATTTTGAAGAGCATTTGCTGTTCATAGTGTATAATGAACGGTGTATATACCGTTCATTATAATAAAGCTGATTATAATAAATCAATTATAATCAGATTTATAACATGCTGATATTATAATAAATCTGATTTAATTGCATTTTCATCAAGTTATTGCAGATTGATTCCACTTTTCACGTCATGTCACATCTTAAAAATAACAGTTTTTGCCATTTATTGAGGATTTAAATTTGACCAGCGAGGATGTGTCATATGCCAATGTGAAGGTCTGATCGAAATCTTCAAATTTATTCCCCATATAATCTATTCCATCTGCTAGATCAATTATTACAAGGGATAATGTAGCGATTTTAGCATGTCACGTTTCGAAAATTTTCCAATTTGTTCCTTATAATGACAAGAGTTGCTTGGTTTTTCTGCAGATCTGTGGAGATATTTTATACTAAGGTAAAAAACATGCAATTACCTTCAAGTTGACACATGAGTTATTTGATTTCAGCCGATTTTCATTAACTTATAGGTGTTTTCATACAAAAATTGAAGATTCAGATTCAAGATTTTATTGTCAATTCAGCTTGGGTTGGATTCTTCTATAACTATTCATCAAGTGAATAAAACTCCCTATACCAATTTAAAGGGTATTTACTGTTCTTCGAAATAGTGTACGATAATTTTCATTCAACCAAATTTCCATCAAGTTTACATTATTATTGGCTTCCGGATAGATGCTGCGTTTTATTCAATCATTGCACCGACATTTCGCAAATATTATAGTCTGCATCTTCAGGGCTGTGAGCTCCGATTCTGAGCTCCGATGTCTAAGGGTAGTCCTGATATGCATTCCCCTGCGATGGTAAGGGTAGGGGAAGTTCATATGTTTTAATTGATCAGCTGGTCAATTAAAAAACCAGGAGGATGATTTTCCAAGTGGGGTTCACTTGATATTCTCTGTCCCTGTTGAAGATATTAGGGTTTTGTGGATCTCCAAGCCGTCTCGGTATTTCCTATCGAAATATCCTTGAGACTTGGCCAACATTCTGGCTTGATCGTATTGGATATTATTGTCGAGTGTCCATCCCGTTTTCGGCCAGGGCAGACTGTTGTAAGTGACCGTATTTGGAACACCGCTGGTGTTCCTTGATCCGCGTGCTGATATTCCTCCCGGTTTCTCCAATGTACACTTTTCCGCATGAGCAGGAGATCTCTTACACTCCTCGTGTACTCAGAGGTGATTTGGGATTTTTCACATTCGGCAGCATCTGTCCGATCTTCTTTGGAGGTTGGAAGATCGTCCGGATATTGTGTTTCCCGAGTTCGCTGCTTACGCGTTCTGTTGTGCCTCTCAGGTAGGAGAGGACGGCCACTTTGAAAAAAGTCAGGATCGTCTTGTAGTTTCTGTAATACACAATGATAAAAAATCACCCGATTCTGTCGATCTTGTTCTAATTGTTAATTGTGTTAACTGTTGTATTAATGTAACGTGATATGAATGGTAACCATATGATTGAAGAATTCTGTGCGCTGTACTGCATGGAATTCCGACATCGAGCTCGACATCTTTTATACTTGCATCAGGATACAAATGAACGTAGGAAAACCGGGGCAAAGCTGGGTAGCTATGAGAAAGAGGCAAGTGTCGGAGCTTCTATCATACTTATATTGTGTTTTAGCAATCACTATTCACATTCTAAAATTATCAACTCACGTCTCCAACGTATTACAGTTGGGGGCACAGTGGGGTAGTGTCCAAAAACTTGAAAATAGTTATAAATGTTGTTTTTTTGTTTTTCACCGTCGAATCTCCAAAATGTGGCAGGAAAACTCTGAAATCGCTAGGGAAGGTCCCGACGAATCGATTTTTTAATTTGGGGCACAATAGGGTACGCATAAGAAAATTCTTTTTTTTCGATTTCATGTTCATCAACTGAAGTGTACACTGTAACAATTTTCTATACATTTTTCAAAATTTTTGCTACTCGTCAAAATAATTTTGCTTTTCATATATCGCGATAACGAGAAACCCCATTTGCCACCGAGATAATTGGAGGAACAAATGACATTATTCATTTTTTCCTAAAAAGCTATCTTTCTTGTCAATTTCAATTTTTTTTTCTAGAAATTGAAATTTCCGAATTTATTCATTAGATTTGTCTTGTTCATCTCAATTTTACAAAGTGAAATCGTAATGCTTCTAATTGATTGTTGCTATGCTGTTGATTCAGTAGCAAAGCGACATTTATATCAGTAAACAGAGAGTATGCATAGCAAGTGGGATTCCATTCTTCTCATTTTTTTATTTTTTCCGTCGTTACCGACTGTCGGGGGATGACAGTCCCCCGCTAATGGGTTTAGCAAATTTGTCTGACTATCCAAGTCTAGATCATTGTGAGAACTCAGTTTTGATCAAAATATTCAATATGGCTGGTCATCCCAGTGTTTGAAAGAATTGAAAGAATTTCGAGTGCTCTTCCATTTTTTAATAAATTTTTCTGAATTTTTGGATTTTTTATTGATCCCTGATCGACTCCCCGTCAACCCCTTGGATTTCTAAATTTTGGCCTTTTTGTATGCACCCCACTATGCCCCATTCATCTCGCTTTGCCCCCGTCTCCCCTACGCCAGCACAGTAGTAATTCGGAGATCCTCCGGATCACGTACGCGTTGACGAAGCTTATCGAACTGTCGGATTCTACCACGCCGACAACTCATTTCGATGTAACGAATACCAGATGCAGATGGGTAATGCTGTCGATTCAGATTACGCAGCCGATAAACTCGAGCTGCAGCTTGATAATTTTTTCGACATTCACGCAAAATGAGTAAAACGCAAAAAAAAACTTGCATTGAGTATAAAATATACTTGAATCAAGTATATTTTATACTCGAATCAAGTATATTATACACTCGATTGAAGAATATTATTCTTGATTCGAGTATAAAATATACTTGATTTAAATATATTATTCTTGATTCCAGTATATTTTATACTTCAATTCAAAACAACAATAATCCTTTGTTGATAGAAACATTCTAAACTCATTCACGTTTGTTCCCCAAGGCGGATCGTCAAATCAAAATTGGCCGATTAGTGCCCGATTTGATAGATCATAGTACCACTTTTTTTTGTAATATTAGCCCAAAAACAGAAAAATACTTCATGTGTGATACTATTGTATTTATCTCACCGAGTACGACAATTTTGGTAAGACAAAAATTGTTGGTCGCATTAAAAAAAATTAACTTATGCTTGTAGCTTGGAGACATAAACACTTATGCTCAAAATATACTTCTCATTATTTTTCCACCTAGAAGCCCTTTAATTTTGGTCTGAAACATTTTCGCGTTCAACTACTTTTTAGCTAGTTATTTAGCCGTACGAATGATCTTGGGGCTCACTATATATATTTTAATTATGCTCTTCATACAATAACACTTTCGGAAATTCCTATGACTTCCTGCAATATTTTTTCTATAGATAGTCCGATAGGATTTTGTCGTACGTGTTAAGCTACGCTATGCCGCGAAAAACGGTGACAAAAACTTAACATCCTTTTTTAAAAGGGATCATGAGACATATCCGGTTCATAAAGTGCAGATGAATATTCTTCATCTTCTACAATTTCCAGTTCCCAGTCTTTGGATGGTTCTTCAAAGTGAAGAGCATTTTCGTCTACCATTTCTATCACAGTATATTCGTTCATAGCATTCGATAGAATTCTTTTGATATTATTTTTCAATTGGATTGCTTCATTAGTTACCGATGATTTAGGAATATTCAATACTTGAAATGAATATTTTACATGGATGACAAACTGCATGACATTCATAGGATTTATGTTCAATTTTTAGCGTAAATTTAAGATTTTTTAAAAATAAGATTATAATTATATTAAAATCTTGTATATAATTCGTTATATTATGGTTGAAATTTTTTTAGAAGCAATCACCGGCGCAAGTCGTCACAGCAGTTGCACTAATGCTCTTCGTTTCTAGATTGGACATACTTGTCATTAATGTGATACTTTTGTACTTTCAATATGCCGCGCATATTTCTGTGATATATCTCTTTTGTTTATAGCAAAATCCGATCGTTCGATAATTCTTATCTTACTGTTTTCGGCTATCACTCCATTTTTTTTAGCTCTTTCATGTAAAATTCTTCCTTTAACCCTCCAGTGGTCGCGCTATGATCTGAACGCCGCGGTTGTTATTATTTTCACGATATCTCTAGACATGTGATAAATTACGCTCTGTTTATTTACGAGTTCCTCAAATGATATGTCGTGATAAGACTAAACACGGTAGGGTTGACCTGCACTGACAATTTCGTTCTCAATTAATTTTTCTATAGAGCGCGGTTAGCGAGAATGAGCGCAGCGCTCACCGTGCGACTCTCGTAGTGGAAATTTGACGAGCGGTGTTGCTGACCCTCGTGGTAGTCCCGAGCAACGTGTGCAGAGTGGGAAGTCGCTGGGTGGTGATACGTTTACAGTGTCGTATGGCTCTGGCAACGCTGCGCTCGAGAATGTACGGACGACGCAGCGCTAACCACGCGACCAACGACGTTCGGCAGAGACGTGCGACTACAGGAGGGTCAAATGCAGTTTCTTTCTATAATTTTATCTTCACGTTTTATTCTTATCATATTTCATATTTATAACCGACGGCGATGGCTGTGTGGTTACAGCGCGGGGTTGGCACGCGGATTACTCGAGAGCGATTCCCGGGAGGGGGGGAGCAAAATGATTTTTCAACACTCTACTCCTCACGGAATCATTGTCCGAGTGGGAGTCTCGCAAGGGACGACTGTACCTGGTCAAGGTTTTTCCCTCAAGTGAGATTTTTCCTTCGTTCTCGGCGAATGCAGCACAGGGGATTGAAGGTTGGGCAGGGAACAAATCGTAAAAACCTGAGAGGGTATGCGAAAGAACAAATAATACTCATATTTCATATTTATCTGTATATAATGAAGAAATAAGGATGTTCAAAAATTCAAGAGACGCCCCAGATTGTGACCCTTATTTGTGACCAGGGTTTTGAGTCTTGCTGTGGTACTAATTCTGACCGTTGTATCCTAGGAGATTGGTTGTCTATATAGGCGGAGTATCTATATAGAATTTGAAGCAATACGGTAGGTAGCTATATCAAGGAGGACCTATATAGTGGTACCCATATGCCCATATATTTCTATCTCTTCCCCTCTCTTCCGTCTTTTTCCCGACATCTCCGTTCCTTCCCCTCTCAGCCCATTCTATCACGGGTTATGTACTGTGACGTTTTCGCACCTCTGCGGAACGGTACGAAAAAACGCAGCCCTCGGCGACCAATCTTGAAACGAGTTGAGCGCCAGTACGTTTTCTTCCCAAAACGCACAAAAACTGAAATCCAATCAACCAGTATCACAACGGCGGAGGCGGCTCGGTCCCGAAATGCTGCAGCAAAAATTATTCTAAAATGACTGGGTCTAAATTACCACAACGAAATAAAAAATGCGGGGTAACAAAATTAATTGAATTCAAGGAAAAAAACAAAATTCGAGATCTAAGTGCGAATTACAATTGAAATACAGGGTGTCCCATTTGAAACAATGCACGCAAATATCTTCTAAGGGGGGCAAGTGACAGGAAATTTTCAGGGACATAAGTTGTAGAGTTCCGAGGAGTACATTTGATGCATGTATTTTTTTGAGCTTTCACGATCATACTTGCAAGCTGCAAGCACAAGGAGCTTTTTATTAAATGGCAATCGCATTTTTTACTCTAATGGAACTTGTTCTCCTTGATAAGTAGTTTTCAAATACCTCATAATTCATGTGAACTCCTTCGATTTTACTCGGAGAATGCGACGAAAATGAGTTCTGTTATCAAACTGAAGTTTCACACACCCTTGACGCGTCTTGGCGTAGATAATTGTTCTGCTAATCCATTTACCAACCGTAGTTATCGAAACAGTTTCAATTCAACCAGAATCGAGTTAGTATCCCCTGTAATTTCATTGAACACATCACGATGTATTCAGCGAGTGAAATTGTCGATATTTTACTCGTATTAGGAGAGTGCCGCGGAGTCTATCGAGCCGCTGCCCAGACATATCGAGAACGGTACCCTAATCGCCGACGTCATCCCACAGATGCAGTAATTTGGAACATTGAAAGGAATTGTAGGAGAGGACGAACTTTTCGACGACAACAACCACAACAACAAGGTATTAATCCTGATGATCCACGAGCTGTTGCCATTCTCGCTATGATTTACATGAATTCACGCTAAATTCACATGATTCACGCTAAAAATGTCTGAATCTTTGGTTTGATAACAGAACTAATTTTCGTCGCATTCTCCGAGTAAAATTAAAGGAGTTCACATGAATGATGAGGTATTTGAAAACAACTCATCAAGGAGAACAAGTTTCATTGGAGTAAAAAATGCGATTGCCATTTAAAAAAAAGCTCCTTATGCTTGCAGCTTGCAAGTATGATCCTGAAAGCTCAAAAAAATGGATGCATCAAATGTCCTCCTCGGAACCCTACAACTTATGTTTCTGAAAATTTCCTGTCACTTGCCCCCCTCAGAAGATATTTGGGTGCATTGTTTCAAATGGGACACCCTGTATAAAGAATCAACCCCGTTTTATTTTAGATATTCTAGGGTCCCGATCCTCGGAAATCAACATAAAAAGGAACAAATCACAAAATAATAAATAAACGATGAATGACTCTATACAATACAACTCCCTGGCTGCGATGTATCCGAAGATAAAATACTAGTCAAAATTAAGAACAATGCCCAAAAGTTGCCAAATATTCCATAGTCAACAAAGGCAGTCAAACGGTAAAATAACTAGTTGTGACATCCGTCGAAAAATGCTTTATAATCCATTTTTCCTAAATAATTTTCTGTATGGAATAACCATTATTTCATAATTTTTATGAACGCATATCTGTAAAGAGAGTCAAATGCGAAGATCCTAAAGGTTCCTTGTAGGAATAGAGAAGGTGGAATAATAGACTGGAAAGGGTAACCCAATCAAATGTAGAGACGACACCCATAAAAATTATCCATGTAGAATTAAATCACGAATGAATGAATTAATATTGTCTTGTTTTAAAATTGTGGATACTATCAATTTAACAAATTAGAAAGGCATGAGATGTCTGTGAATCTCATTACCGGTTGGCAATAGAAAAATCAATAACACCTCGGAAAATGTATGAGAATGTGAATGGGGTGAAACCTACGTTTTGGGGCTAACCCGGAACCTCACCGTTTAAGAGATATCGCGGGTGACTAAGCTGGACAGTAACCATATAGCGGAAGTGTGATGCTATGACTCAATTAGGGGAAAAACGCCTAAAAATANCAATTTAACAAATTAGAAAGGCATGAGATGTCTGTGAATCTCATTACCGGTTGGCAATAGAAAAATCAATAACACCTCGGAAAATGTATGAGAATGTGAATGGGGTGAAACCTACGTTTTGGGGCTAACCCGGAACCTCACCGTTTAAGAGATTTCGCGGGTGACTAAGCTGGACAGTAACCATATAGCGGAAGTGTGATGCTATGACTCAATTAGGGGAAAAACGCCTAAAAATAACCACAAGTTATGATACGACTTTTATTAGGGGAAGCAGATAATTGACTATTCCCTTCACAAAATTAGGAAAAACTACGCAAGTCCAAACGAAAAATGAGGAGGCCTAATGTCACCTAATCACCAATCAACGAGCTCCATGAAGGGATAGGAGAAACGTCACCACCAATCCCCCAATAATATCCAAAGAAATCCAATAATTAGGCGGATACCTGCAGAAGACAATGGTAAAAACAGGGGGAAGCTTCTAGAACCTTCCACCCCTGATGAGATACTTTCGATTCAATATAAAAAGGGAGTCGCGACANCCCACACATCGGAGCTCAGAATCGGAGCTCATAGCCCTGAAGATGCAGACTGCAATGTTTGCGAAACGTCGGCGCAATGCTGAAACTCAACGCGGCATCCATCCGGAAGCCAACCACGTCATTAATAATGGCCGCGAAAGCCTCAAAACTAAAAGCCAATTAATACTTCCATAATCCCTTCACGTACCCACTAAACATTAAGCCACGTGAAGATAGCATGCTAGCAACGTCACTAGATGATAGAGGGCGAGTTTTCATGTGATTGAGCGATAGGATCTCTTGAACCCTTAAAAATGCAAACTGAATTCGATCTTCCACGGCTCTGTGCACAATGAATCCAATGTATTACATAAATTACAATTTGAATTATTACTTATTTTAATACTCAAATCTATACCCACAATCACCTAAAATCTGATACCAATGATACCTATGATACCTTCTCAATATTAATCCTGGTATCGATTCTGGAGTGCATTCATGTGCGACCGGAAGTATTATTTCGTGTATCGATTCAAGTATCAGAATATACCAAACTGCGTTTTGCCTTAAATTGCAAATACTAGAATTGATAATTAAATCAATACTTGAGTCAGTGCTTGAATTAATACTGAAATCAATACCCAGAACAATACTTCCAGTGGTACGTAATGTGTATTGATTGAAGTATTGATTCAAGCATTAATACAAGTGTTGTCTCAACTATTAATTCATGTATTGATTCAAGTATTAATTCAAATATCGATCCAAGTGTTGATTCAACTATCGACTCTAGAATTGATTCATGTAATAATTCAGATATCGATTCGAGTATTGATTCAAGTATTGATTCGAGTATTGATCCGAGTATCGATTCAACTATTAATTTAAGTAGCGATTCAAGTATTGATTATAGTATTGGCAATAAGTGCTAATTTGAAAATTAGAATCAGTAATTGAATCAATACTCGAATCAATACTTGTATTAGTACTTGAATCAACACTTGGATTAATACTTGAATTAATACTTGAATCGATAATTGCATTAGTACTCGAATCATCATTTAAAATGATACTTGAATTAATACTTGAATCAGNTGGAATCTTTCATGATTCTTTGATAATTTATATTGCCAACTGAAAATATCAGAATTCAATTAACATCTTGAAATTCAAATAATTATTATTCATTCATTCAAAGTAATTAAAACGAAATTATTGTAAACGAATAACTTTAGGATTAGGAAACGACAAACCTGTACAAGCACAACGAGAAGAAGGTCACGTAAGTTGTACGACCATCATTATAATTGTGAACTCACCAAAATTTCAGAATATAGTTGTTCAGATTTAAAATTATTTTATTTAAAACTAACGCCTTGTGTTTCCAGCCAAGACACTTTCCCATTGATAATACTGGGGAATAATTAACTTCAATTCAAGGGGACCTAATTATTCAACTCTCTAGTGATTTGTTTTCTAACATTTGCCAATTAAAATTTATTTCAAAAGTTTTCATACTTTTCATGTCATTTTCACATGACAACCAATGTTATAGTCGAGATTTCATCATTCCCGACATAACATAGTATACAATATTGTCAAAAAAGATGCATCGCTAGAGGCTCAAAATTCCGGAGCCTTTCTTATAAGGACAAAGTCCTTAATATTCGTCACATCGTTAAAATTTACATGACTATATGCCGACCAATATTGGACTATGGCCACCCCCTGCTCTTCTTCCGACCCGGTACCAAGAAAATAATATGCGTAGCTGAACAAACCACACTCCGCAAAATGACGAAAATTCGTCATCCCGACAACCCTCTTCACAATCCCTCAAACAAACTACTTTACGAACGCACAGAAATCGAACCTATTACTGACAAATTTGACAAACTGACAACAAACTTCGTCTTTAATAAGCTAGACCATATTCTCGACCTCTGTCACAAGCGCAACCCCAATATTAGATCACGTTATAAATATCCCCCGCACAATCTGCTCAAAAATTTCAAGGCCATTCGATCTGAGACATTCGGCTCTGACTCCTGGGGAAGTCTAGTTCACCCCCAACAATAAACCAGTAGATTCTGTACTTTCTCTCTCACCAAAGCATCGTCTCATTTTATACCACTCTTATATCATTCTCAACCATGTAAAAACAATTCTCCACATTTTATTATTTTTCCCTTATTTTCTATTTTCTAATTGTCAAAGTATTATCAAACTAATTGTCAAACTAATTGTCAAACTACACTACTTTGTAAACACCTGGCTGAAGGCCCTCGGGCGATGGCCAGTTGCAAGTTCTCGGACTTGCAACAAATTCCGTTGAAAATACAAATAAATAAAATAACTAGTACAATTATCAATGAGTCAGAATAATGGCGGTGCAGGGACCTACTATTACCCCGAAGAAACAGCGCGTCCACTCTGAGGCAAGAATAAGATTTAAGTACACGTGTACTTGAGAGGGAGATTGCCTCGAATGAAAACAAACACAACTGCCGGCAACGAACTGCGACGGTGCCTAGCAAAAGACCCAAATTCGAGCCTCAACAAAATACGCTACAAACCCTCTGTCAATGCTACAAAATTTCAGTAGTTATTCCTTATATAACCTCTGATACCTGGCTTCGAAGGCCACGAAAAATGACAAAATGTGGAACCTCGAAGGTAAACAACTCTGACCTCGAGATTCCAACTGCCGTTACATTCCCAAAAATCGATTATTTCATGGCACCATAGCGAAACGAGAGTCGGAAGGAATTAGAAAGACCACAAATTACCGATTTAATTGGATTTTACTTCACGGCAAAAAAAATAATGTTGTCCAACCGTTAGCAAAGAAATCTTTAAGAGAACCCGAGTGACGCTGCCAAATGAGGGGCGACAATCCGACAATAATCGAAAATGGTGTCAATGGCCACAGATCACTTTTTCGACAACACTAAAGGAAAAATGATAATCCCTCGCGCCTTGTACACAAAATACAGATAACGTTAATGATATTCCACCGCTCACCAATATGAGGAAGTTCTGCGACCGATGCTTTCTCCGAAAATAGCCAAACGGTGGCACCAAATCCGGGTCTTGTTATTTCCTCGGAAACTCCACAAAGAAATCCTTCCGACGAAATCAAAAAATTATCCACAGCGGCTACGATGATGTCCAAATGAGAAGTGTCTGTTGCCCGTGTTACTGACCCACGCGACAATGTGTTCGGACCGAAACGACCATATGATTGGTCCGTCATATCTGTGCTGTGATTGGAGGTTAATGTCAGATCCAGTCAGAGCCAATTAATNGTACCCACTAAACATTAAGCCACGTGAAGATAGCATGCTAGCAACGTCACTAGATGATAGAGGGCGAGTTTTCATGTGATTGAGCGATAGGATCTCTTGAACCCTTAAAAATGCAAACTGAATTCGATCTTCCACGGCTCTGTGCACAATGAATCCAATGTATTACATAAATTACAATTTGAATTATTACTTATTTTAATACTCAAATCTATACCCACAATCACCTAAAATCTGATACCAATGATACCTATGATACCTTCTCAATATTAATCCTGGTATCGATTCTGGAGTGCATTCATGTGCGACCGGAAGTATTATTTCGTGTATCGATTCAAGTATCAGAATATACCAAACTGCGTTTTGCCTTAAATTGCAAATACTAGAATTGATAATTAAATCAATACTTGAGTCAGTGCTTGAATTAATACTGAAATCAATACCCAGAACAATACTTCCAGTGGTACGTAATGTGTATTGATTGAAGTATTGATTCAAGCATTAATACAAGTGTTGTCTCAACTATTAATTCATGTATTGATTCAAGTATTAATTCAAATATCGATCCAAGTGTTGATTCAACTATCGACTCTAGAATTGATTCATGTAATAATTCAGATATCGATTCGAGTATTGATTCAAGTATTGATTCGAGTATTGATCCGAGTATCGATTCAACTATTAATTTAAGTAGCGATTCAAGTATTGATTATAGTATTGGCAATAAGTGCTAATTTGAAAATTAGAATCAGTAATTGAATCAATACTCGAATCAATACTTGTATTAGTACTTGAATCAACACTTGGATTAATACTTGAATTAATACTTGAATCGATAATTGCATTAGTACTCGAATCATCATTTAAAATGATACTTGAATTAATACTTGAATCAGTACTTGAATCAATACCCATTATGTACCACTGGAAGTATTGTTCTGGGTATTGATTCCAGTCTTGATTCAAGCATTGACTCAAGTATTAATTCTAGTACTAGCATCTCACGGCAAAACGCACTTTGGTGTGTTCTGATACTTGAATCGATAGGATTAATATTGAGAAACTAGGGGGCTACGCCCCCTGCTCGCTCCGCTCGCCAACCCCGGGGGGGCTTCGCCCCCACCCGCTCGCTTCGCTCGCTCCCCCCTCCCGGTGTGACCGAGTGGGTGTGACCAGGGTTTTTCCGATAGCTCTATACGTACTTTACCATAAGAGGCCACAAACGTATAATTCCCCCCCATATATAGGCACCCCCCCATAAATGGCCACCCCCATATATAGGCACCCCCCTATATGGGGACCCCTCATATATATAGGTACCCGCCCATATATGGGCACCCCCTATATACGGGCACCACCCCATATATATAAGCACCCCCATATATGGAGACCGCTCATATATGGGCACCCCCTCATATATGGGCATCGCCNCCGGAAGTATTATTTCGTGTATCGATTCAAGTATCAGAATATACCAAACTGCGTTTTGCCTTAAATTGCAAATACTAGAATTGATAATTAAATCAATACTTGAGTCAGTGCTTGAATTAATACTGAAATCAATACCCAGAACAATACTTCCAGTGGTACGTAATGTGTATTGATTGAAGTATTGATTCAAGCATTAATACAAGTGTTGTCTCAACTATTAATTCATGTATTGATTCAAGTATTAATTCAAATATCGATCCAAGTGTTGATTCAACTATCGACTCTAGAATTGATTCATGTAATAATTCAGATATCGATTCGAGTATTGATTCAAGTATTGATTCGAGTATTGATCCGAGTATCGATTCAACTATTAATTTAAGTAGCGATTCAAGTATTGATTATAGTATTGGCAATAAGTGCTAATTTGAAAATTAGAATCAGTAATTGAATCAATACTCGAATCAATACTTGTATTAGTACTTGAATCAACACTTGGATTAATACTTGAATTAATACTTGAATCGATAATTGCATTAGTACTCGAATCATCATTTAAAATGATACTTGAATTAATACTTGAATCAGTACTTGAATCAATACCCATTATGTACCACTGGAAGTATTGTTCTGGGTATTGATTCCAGTCTTGATTCAAGCATTGACTCAAGTATTAATTCTAGTACTAGCATCTCACGGCAAAACGCACTTTGGTGTGTTCTGATACTTGAATCGATAGGATTAATATTGAGAAACTAGGGGGCTACGCCCCCTGCTCGCTCCGCTCGCCAACCCCGGGGGGGCTTCGCCCCCACCCGCTCGCTTCGCTCGCTCCCCCCTCCCGGTGTGACCGAGTGGGTGTGACCAGGGTTTTTCCGATAGCTCTATACGTACTTTACCATAAGAGGCCACAAACGTATAATTCCCCCCCATATATAGGCACCCCCCCATAAATGGCCACCCCCATATATAGGCACCCCCCTATATGGGGACCCCTCATATATATAGGTACCCGCCCATATATGGGCACCCCCTATATACGGGCACCACCCCATATATATAAGCACCCCCATATATGGAGACCGCTCATATATGGGCACCCCCTCATATATGGGCATCGCCCATAGGCACCCTCCATATATGAACACCCCCATATATGGGCATATCCCATATATGGCCCCCATATATGGGCACCCTCCATATAGGGACACTCCCCCTATATATGGGCACCCCCCATATGTGGGTGCCCCTCTATATATAGGCATTCACCCATATATGGGCAGTCCCCTTAAAACCCCCATGACCCTTATGACCCTTATTAACCCTATGCCCTTCGTGACCCTTAGCACTCCTGTGACCGTCGTGACCCTTAGCACTCCTATGACCCTCGTGATCCTTAGCACTTCTACGACCCTCGTGATCCTAAAACCTCTATGACATTTAGAACCCCTATGACCTTTGAGACCCTCGTGACTCTTATGACCCTTAGCCCCTCCATGACCCTTATGAACCTTAGCACATCTATGACCTTCGTGACCCTTAAGAGCCTTAGTACATTTGTGACCCTCGTGGCCCTCATTTGTGAACTCTTAGCCCCTCTATGACTCCTATGACCCTTAGGGCCCCTATGACCCTTGAGACCCTCCAGGGATGGGGACGTCCCCTGAAGCCCTGAAGCCCCCGCTGGCTTCGCTCGTTCCCGGCTCCCGGTGTGACCGAATGGGTGTGACCGAATGGGTGTGACCGGGAGCGTTTTTCCGATAGCTCTATAAATACTTTACCATAAGAGGCCACATACGTATAATTCCCCCCCATATATGGGCACCCCCCATAAATGGGCACCACCATATGTAGGCACCCCCCTATGTGGGCAACCCCATATATATAGGTACCCCCCACATATGGGCACCCCCCCTATATGAGCACCCCCTACATATGGGCACCCCCCCATATATGGGCACCCCCCATAAATGGGCCGGATCAAGCGTCGCCTGAATTTTGAGCGTCGCCTGAATTTTTGGGCTTATTCTTTTACTAGGGGGCTACGCCCCCTGCTCGCTCCGCTCACCAACCCTGGGGGGGGCTTCGCCCCCCCCCCGCTCGCTCCATACGTGAGACACCCCAAATCTCATATATGAGGGGTCCCATGTGAGGGGTTTAAAGGGGTCCCCATGTAGAAGGGTCTCATATAGAGGGGTGTTATATGAAAGAGGTCTCATATAAGCAGCGTTCAATATGAAGGGGTCCAATATAAGGGAGTCCCATATAAAGGTAGGGCTATCCCCTGAATTTCAGCGTCCCCTGAATTTCAGCATCCCCTGAATTTCAGCGTCCTTTGAATTTCAGCATCCCCTGAATTTCAACGTCCCCTGAATTTCAGAAGCGTCCCCTGAATTTTCACACGTATTTTTTTATTATATAGAGAGATATTCCGTTCGATGAGGACTAAAACATCATACGTATCAGAGTTTAGGTGATTGTGGATATGGATTTGAGTATTTAAATAAGTAATAAGTTAAAATTTAATTTATTTAATGCGCACAGAGTCGTAGAAGATTGAATTCAGTTTGCATTTTTGAGGGTTCAAAAAATCCCAACGCTCAATCACATGAAAACTCACTCTCTATCACCTACTGCCATTGTCAGCAATGCACCTACCTTCACATCACCAGCCTCTCTTCATAACCCGATGCGCTGTTGACACTTACTCTACTCCCCTCTCTACCCATTCTGTCGGGGCAAATTACGTCCATCCAACTGGTCGATATTGAACGTCAATAGTTCAAAAACTATTAAACTAGAATTTTTTTTTACATTTTTCCCGTATTCAGGGGCACCAATCTATCACTGAACGAGAGATTTATTAGTAATTTGGAAACACCCTGTATAGGGAGCCCATATACGGAGGGGACTTATACAGGGCATCCCCATATACGAGGGCTACTCATATGAGAAGCAATACCATATACGAAAGACACCGACATATAAACGGGGAATACCCATATGCAAGTGTGGCCTACCGATGTCGAATATAGGGCCCCCTATTGAACGGTGGATACTCATGTAGGAGGCGGGATTCCCATATAAAGGGGGTACCCATTTAAGGGGGTACCCAGATGGGGGAGATATCCACATAGGGGGAGTACGCATAAAGGAATACTCATGTAGGAGTAATGCTCATATAGGNCGCCCCCCCCCCGCTCGCTCCATACGTGAGACACCCCAAATCTCATATATGAGGGGTCCCATGTGAGGGGTTTAAAGGGGTCCCCATGTAGAAGGGTCTCATATAGAGGGGTGTTATATGAAAGAGGTCTCATATAAGCAGCGTTCAATATGAAGGGGTCCAATATAAGGGAGTCCCATATAAAGGTAGGGCTATCCCCTGAATTTCAGCGTCCCCTGAATTTCAGCATCCCCTGAATTTCAGCGTCCTTTGAATTTCAGCATCCCCTGAATTTCAACGTCCCCTGAATTTCAGAAGCGTCCCCTGAATTTTCACACGTATTTTTTTATTATATAGAGAGATATTCCGTTCGATGAGGACTAAAACATCATACGTATCAGAGTTTAGGTGATTGTGGATATGGATTTGAGTATTTAAATAAGTAATAAGTTAAAATTTAATTTATTTAATGCGCACAGAGTCGTAGAAGATTGAATTCAGTTTGCATTTTTGAGGGTTCAAAAAATCCCAACGCTCAATCACATGAAAACTCACTCTCTATCACCTACTGCCATTGTCAGCAATGCACCTACCTTCACATCACCAGCCTCTCTTCATAACCCGATGCGCTGTTGACACTTACTCTACTCCCCTCTCTACCCATTCTGTCGGGGCAAATTACGTCCATCCAACTGGTCGATATTGAACGTCAATAGTTCAAAAACTATTAAACTAGAATTTTTTTTTACATTTTTCCCGTATTCAGGGGCACCAATCTATCACTGAACGAGAGATTTATTAGTAATTTGGAAACACCCTNGGGGGGGGGGGTGTAGCGTCTCTCCTACAGACGCACACATCTACGCGTTGACCACAGACACAGAGGAAAAGATAATTGACGGGCGACCGAAACTTCCGTGCTGTCTCACTCCCTCCCTATTGTGTCACGGTTATATTTTGGATTAATTCCATCTACGGAATTGGGCTGTCTTGCGAATTGAGAAACACCTCAACGAGGCAGTCCGGCACCGACCGCCGTATACTCAGGAGTGAACACCGACTCTTTACACGATTGATTTTCACTTTTTGTATAGTCTACGTCTTGTAAATATACTGTGATTGTTTTATAACTTTCACATTTGTTAGTGAATCGTTACATCCCTCAACAACCTCGACTCCTACATTGGTGACGTGATCTAATTAGGGATATTCGACGTTTTATCGACAAAAGTGAAAACTCGCAACCGCGTGCATTCATCATCGGAAGTTTATTCGCGCATCCCAGTGAAGTGCATCCATCCTGGTGATCATCCACGCATCCTAGGCTTTCCAGTGCCGCACATTCCGCGAGTTCGAGTGTTAGATTTAATCCCCGCGATAGAAAATCTTAAAATTTCGTCGCGTGGGTACCCAACGGCATTATACAAACGGCCGTCTCGTGAGTTCTACAGCATTCCAAGCGTCCGAGCGCCGAGCCTTGGTTTCGCAGTGTCCTCGCGAAAACCTAAACAAATGCCTTTGAATGTGCTATTTTTGTTTTTCACACCGGCACATTGCCGAGTACCAAAGACGTTGTACTGTGCTGGTGATAACAAGGATTTATAACGCCTTTGTTCCTCGTTTCATATTCTTTGATTTTATTTTATTCCGATTTAGCTGTGAAATGATGACAACCGTGCGAATACAACCATGTTAACGACAGGTCATGACGAGCAGCTGGAGGACAGCAACACTCAGGCATGAGGGAGAGAAGAAATTAACCTCATGCCAAAATACGCCGATGGCAGCGTTGAGAACATTGGGCTGATCTACTGAGTTCATCTCCGCTAGTGCATTGTCGAGAATCACATACATGCAGGTAACATCACCTCTACCTTCGTGAGCTCAGACACTCAGTTGGTACGAGGCACACGACATAGCGAAAATGGACACCGCATTCGCGGCACGGGCGCAGGAGGCTGGTCACCTCAACCGTAGTCCCTTCGCATCTACACACGCCAACAGGATTTCACGGGCATCAGGGGATCTGGAGCCTCGCCTACGATCCGCGGCGACATCGCGACATGAGGGAGAGAAGAAAGTAACCTCATGTCGAACTCCTCTAATGGCAGTGTCGAGAACACAGGGCCGACTCACCGAGCTCATCTCCGCCAAGCATTATCGAGAACCTCGTTCTCTG
The DNA here is from genome assembly GCF_001412515.2 of Diachasma alloeum. Classification (NCBI taxonomy): domain Eukaryota; kingdom Metazoa; phylum Arthropoda; class Insecta; order Hymenoptera; family Braconidae; genus Diachasma; species Diachasma alloeum. Next base: position 98,050 of record NW_021680566.1, read on the forward strand.
GAATACGCGACGTCACATCAAACGCCGAAAGACGTCTTCACCGGAGCATCCACCTCCTCGATACACATCATCGAGAGGCATCATACACACCTGCATACACACACGCGCCTTCGCAACACACGGCGAAGACGAACAAACATACGCCACTTCAACCTCACGACCGTCTCAACACATCAACAACCTGGAGAGCAGCCCACGCCTAGCAGAAGCTAGGGTGACGCAGTCACCTCCATCATAGAATTTTTTTTTGACTACAAGCTCAACCGTGATGAACGTATTGATTTTTGTTTGTTTAATGTTTCAGTTTAGAAAAGCTGTGTTTTTCACTAAGAAGGGAAGTCATGTAGCGCCTCGCTACATCCACACTGCGACGCGTATCGCACCGCTCTCATAGACACACACCTGAGGAACAGACGCACGTTCCAGGTGTCGCAATCGCTCCCGCTTAGTAGTCATGTGGCTTTCGCCACTCGGTGAACATCTCCACCTCACCTGTATATATAATACATTCATACCACCGACTCATCCCGTACATACTCATACCACGACAATAAACTAATTACTAGTTTGCAACTGTTGCCTCGCGTTGTTGACTCGTTACCTTCCCGATCCAACACCACCTCGAATTCTAAAGGGGGGGGGGGGGTGCATATACACTCTTAAAATCTTCCGTTTGCATTTTTCCTGCCAAATTCCAGAAATTTTTATCGTGTTCAAGTTCCCCTGAAATTTCAGGAAATCTTGTCATTGAAAATTCAGAATTTGATGAAAAAATCAAACAGAACTGTGAATTTCCGTTCCATTTTTCACTGAAAATGAATAGAATACCAGAAAGTTCTGGTAAATATATTCTTGAATTTTCAGGACAGTGACACTGTATGCGATTTAGGGGGAAAAAATCATGAAATTTCCGATTTCACTGAAAATTCAATGTAATTAGAAACTGAAAATTCATATTAGATTGGAAATTCAAATAAATTAAGGAATTCTCATCTTAATACCGCTCAAAATTCTAGAATTTTATAGAATTTTCAGTGAAACCTGAAATTTCATGATTTTTTTCCCCTAAATCGCATTTAGTGTCATTGTCCTGAAAATAGGTAATCACTTGTCCGTGAAAAAATTTTTTTTTCCAACAGTGTATGAGGGCACTCATATGAGGGGGCGCTCATGTGAGGGGTGCCCATATGAGGGAGTGTACATATAAGGGGTGCTCATAAGGGGGTACTCAAATATGAAGAGAACCCATGTGAAGTTTATAAACCGTCCATAAATGAAGGGTCATATACAGGCCGCCCCAAAAGTGGAGATATTCCGTGAAATGGACGGTTGAGGATTGAATTCTGAATCGAAAAGTCCAATGAAGTTTTTCGATCCGTAGCTACATTCNCTAATTTCACTGATGATTGTCTTTGCACGTTAATTTGGTGAGTCACTGAACTTAAACTGAATTTAATCAACAGAGGTGATGTACTGAACAAAGATATTCAATTTTGAATGCTAATTGACTGAATCGACTTCTCNATCAGAGGGCAGGGTTAGAGAGGCCCGTGTCAGTGTGTCGGCTGTGGGGTGTAGTGGTGAGTGCAGCAGTTGAGCTCGCTGGCTCCCCACTCTTCTGCTATTGGCGAGGAGAAGGTAGAGCACTAGCGGTTCTCAATTCCACACGGCTGTCATTTTTTCTCCTCTCCCGCGACGAATTTTCTAATCTTCGGATTGACATAAAGGNCACGTTGAATTACTCGTTGAGTTCTACTTAATACTTGTGGACTAGTTGAGAAACTACTACTTAGTTGATGTGAACTCGTTGAAATACGAATGGATACTATACGACGTCTACAGATGATCNCACTCTTCTGCTATTGGCGAGGAGAAGGTAGAGCACTAGCGGTTCTCAATTCCACACGGCTGTCATTTTTTCTCCTCTCCCGCGACGAATTTTCTAATCTTCGGATTGACATAAAGGGATGATATTGCGCTCTATCGATTCGGCAATGAATTTTCCATCGATTGAGGGCAAAATCATATCTTTTTTTGTTGAAGGGCGAAATGAAATTTTCTGACCCTTAAAATGAGGGTCCTTCGCAGACCCTTCATGTTCATGACCCTTAGATTGTGACCCTTAAAATTGCTGACCCTAAAAATGGTGGACGTCGAACTTTCGACCCTCATTTTTTCTGACCCTTCAAATGAGGGTCTCATGGGTTTTGCAGACCCTTCATGTCCTTGACCTTGAAAAATTTCTGAGCCTAAAAATGTTGGAACATCCAACTTTTACCTCTTATTTTTTCTGACACTTAAGATGAGGGTACTTTGCAGACCCTTCACGTTCCTGACCCTTAAAATATTGGAAAGTCGAACTTTCGACCCTCATTTTTTCTGACCCTTAAGATGAAGGTTTTGCAGACCCTTCATGTTCCTGATCCTTGAAATTGCTGACCCTAAAATATGTTTCAACGACGAACTTTTGACCCTCATTTTTTTTACCCTTAAAATAATGGTCCTTTGCAGACCCTTCATGTTTCTGACCCTTAAAATTGCTGACCCTAAAAATGGTGAAACATCAAACTTTTGACCGGCATTTTTTCTGACCCTTAAAATCAGGGTCCTTAGCAGACGCTTCATGTTTTCGACCCTTATATTTTTACCGTTAAAATTCCTGACCCTAGCAATGTTGTAACGTCCAACTTTGGACCCTTAAAATGAAGGCCCTTTGCAGACTCTTTATGTTTCTGACCCTTACATTTTGACCCTTAAAATTGCGGACCTTGAAAAATGTTGCAACGACGAACTTTTGACCCTTACTTTTTTTGACCGTTAAGATGAGGATCCTTTGTAGACCCTTCATGTTCCTGACCCTTAAAATTGCTAACCCTGAAAATGTTGGAACGTCGAACTTTTTACCCTTATATTTTCTGATCCTTAAGATTTCTGACCCTTAGATTTTGACCCTTAAAATTGTTGACGCTACAAATGTTGGAAAGTCGAATTTTTGGCCTTCATTTTGTCTGAACCTTAAAATGAGGGGAACTTTCTACTCTCCTCATTTTTTAAAGTAGATGGTTGGGATCGGATATTTGGTGGGGGCAACTCTCTACTCTAAAGTTTCTAGAGTAGATAGTTGGGCTCGGATGCTTGGTGCGGACAACTCTCTCTACTAGGACTTGGTGCGGACAACTCTCTCAACAATTTCTAGAGAGTAGATAGTTGGGGTCAAATACTTTCTGGCCCGCAAAGTAAGAGTGAAAATTTCGACGTTTCAATATTTTTCAGGGGCAGCAATTTGAAGGGTCAAAATGTAAAGGTCAGAAACATGAAGTGTCAGAAGAAATAGGGGTAATAGTTCGACGTTCCAACATTTTTAGGATCAGCAATTTTGAGGGTCAAAATCTAAGGGTCGGGAACATGAAGATTGTGCAATGGACCCTCATTTTAAGGGTCAGAAAAAATAAGGGCCAAAAGTAAGAATGCAAAATGACGGCAATTTTTAATATGCGTCAAGTCAGTCGTAAATTTACAGTTTTCTGACTATTTCTGACTTGACGCATACCTCGTGACGCTAACTGATCAGTCAACTTATCCAATCTTCAGTTTTTTTTTGCATTATCATTTATGCTGAAAAATTGTCTCTCTAGATGTAACCTGCCCGTTTCTCTATGCTCAGTCATTTTTTCCTAACTTTTTTCATGAATTTTTTCAGAAATTTGAATAAAATTATGTATAACTTCGAAGCGGAAATCGAAAATTTAGTGAATATTACCTTATTATGGAATTACCAAAAAATCTGGAAAGTTTCGTAGAACTTTTTTATGAGCGAATCCGCCAATTCTGAATATGAAATATTTGCCTTAAAATTTTGAAACTTTTTTTTCCCATTTTTATAGTCCAAAAGAAGAAAAATGAGCGGAACCGGAGGTCTCTAATTCCATTTTTTGGCTCAGATATTGAAGTTTGAATTTTGTTTTCTTCCAACTTTTTTTTTTTAATTCTAGCTACGAGCCACTAAGAACGATAAAAAAAATTTTTAACCCATAGATTTCGTTGGAAATTTTCGAAGCATTTCCAAAACAATATTGTTTTTTATGTATTTATGTATTTTAGTACAGAAAATTCAAAAAGAAAGTTTCAAACGGCCATTTGGGGTCGTTCCTCAATATTTTTTAATTTTTTTATTTCTTCATCGTAAAGTTCAGAAAATTTCCTAACAAAAACATATTTTTATTTTTAGTGCTCTCACAAACTCAGAGGTGAAATGCAGAGAAAAACTATTTTATCCTCCGAAAAAATAAGTTTTCCACAAATATATCGAAATCTAAAGGACATGTACAAATTTTCTACTGAATCTTTTTTGTAACGCAGAATGAGTTCTACAAAAAAGATTTTATGGAAATTTTTCCATGTACCGTATATTCAGAGATATTCATTGAAAAATATCTCCAGATTCAGTTGCGAATTAGTTTTTTTACAATATCTCAGCATTGAAACAAAATATCGATTTCTTGCAAGGAAACCTTTTTTATAGAGAAGAATGAGCACTACAAAAAAGTTTTGTTTGGTGACNAAAATTTCGACGTTTCAATATTTTTCAGGGGCAGCAATTTGAAGGGTCAAAATGTAAAGGTCAGAAACATGAAGTGTCAGAAGAAATAGGGGTAATAGTTCGACGTTCCAACATTTTTAGGATCAGCAATTTTGAGGGTCAAAATCTAAGGGTCGGGAACATGAAGATTGTGCAATGGACCCTCATTTTAAGGGTCAGAAAAAATAAGGGCCAAAAGTAAGAATGCAAAATGACGGCAATTTTTAATATGCGTCAAGTCAGTCGTAAATTTACAGTTTTCTGACTATTTCTGACTTGACGCATACCTCGTGACGCTAACTGATCAGTCAACTTATCCAATCTTCAGTTTTTTTTTGCATTATCATTTATGCTGAAAAATTGTCTCTCTAGATGTAACCTGCCCGTTTCTCTATGCTCAGTCATTTTTTCCTAACTTTTTTCATGAATTTTTTCAGAAATTTGAATAAAATTATGTATAACTTCGAAGCGGAAATCGAAAATTTAGTGAATATTACCTTATTATGGAATTACCAAAAAATCTGGAAAGTTTCGTAGAACTTTTTTATGAGCGAATCCGCCAATTCTGAATATGAAATATTTGCCTTAAAATTTTGAAACTTTTTTTTCCCATTTTTATAGTCCAAAAGAAGAAAAATGAGCGGAACCGGAGGTCTCTAATTCCATTTTTTGGCTCAGATATTGAAGTTTGAATTTTGTTTTCTTCCAACTTTTTTTTTTCAATTCTAGCTACGAGCCACTAAGAACGATAAAAAAAATTTTTAACCCATAGATTTCGTTGGAAATTTTCGAAGCATTTCCAAAACAATATTGTTTTTTATGTATTTATGTATTTTAGTACAGAAAATTCAAAAAGAAAGTTTCAAACGGCCATTTGGGGTCGTTCCTCAATATTTTTTAATTTTTTTATTTCTTCATCGTAAAGTTCAGAAAATTTCCTAACAAAAACATATTTTTATTTTTAGTGCTCTCACAAACTCAGAGGTGAAATGCAGAGAAAAACTATTTTATCCTCCGAAAAAATAAGTTTTCCACAAATATATCGAAATCTAAAGGACATGTACAAATTTTCTACTGAATCTTTTTTGTAACGCAGAATGAGTTCTACAAAAAAGATTTTATGGAAATTTTTCCATGTACCGTATATTCAGAGATATTCATTGAAAAATATCTCCAGATTCAGTTGCGAATTAGTTTTTTTACAATATCTCAGCATTGAAACAAAATATCGATTTCTTGCAAGGAAACCTTTTTTATAGAGAAGAATGAGCACTACAAAAAAGTTTTGTTTGGTGACTGACTAGATTTAGGGTGGATGTGGGATGAAAATGTGGAGGGAGATGTTGGGAAAATTACTGATGAGCCGGATTTAAAAAATCACACTTTATTTTGTGGCATCGAACCACTTTGTCAAAACTTATGTACACTCTTTGGTAATATGTAATTTCACTGGTGATAGTCTAATTTCACTGATGATTGTCTTTGCACGTTAATTTGGTGAGTCACTGAACTTAAACTGAATTTAATCAACAGAGGTGATGTACTGAACAAAGATATTCAATTTTGAATGCTAATTGACTGAATCGACTTCTCGATGTGAACTCTTAATAATGTTGATTAATACTCGTTAATAACTATTCGGTGAATTACTACACGTTGAATTACTCGTTGAGTTCTACTTAATACTTGTGGACTAGTTGAGAAACTACTACTTAGTTGATGTGAACTCGTTGAAATACGAATGGATACTATACGACGTCTACAGATGATCTGCTCGAGATAGACTTATACCGTGAGAGGCTAAGCCTAAACTGATTCGCGCGTGTTTCGGTGACTTATGACTGATGACCCGAAGGGTCCCGGAGATTTTCGAAGTAGGCCAATGGTCGACCAGAATGTTCTGGAATTTTAGTTGCGTTTCAAACAAGTTTATCCTCCTTTTCCTTCTGAGATATTGTCCAAAAACTAATATTCGGATTTAAGTAACATTTCTTGTTTCATGTCTTTGACTCTGAATTAAGTTCTGTGCTGGGTTATGGTATTGACGAGATTTAATTTCTACTAATCAATGCTCAATAAATTATAAAGATGAAGGTAATTTTCCTGGATTTTCTTTATTTTTCGAAATCGGTACATCGTTGGTGTTTCATGCAGATTACAAAAGACTTTTTCTCACCCAATTGAATTTGATGATCTTCTTCATTCATTGTACAAACCACTGGTACAATGAAGGAATTCCATGCAGGCATTCCTGTAGATTTGGAGACTGGGAGACGTAAAGTCCACAGTGCTATTGAAACCTTTCAAAATATGAAATTGATACGCAAAAGGTAATAGGGATTTTAATGAGAAGTTTCAATGAATTACGAATAATGAAAGAGGGAGTTCATCGAATTCAATTAGGTGATGAATAAACTCTCTTGTAATCTATGATAGAACACCAACGATATACCGATTTAGAAAAATGAATAACATCCAGGAAAATTACCTTCATTGTTTTTAATTTATTGAGCATTGATTAGTAGAAATGAAATCTTCTGAATATCATAACCCAGCACAGAACTTAATTTAGAGTCGAAGATATGAAACAAGATGTGTCACTCAAATTCGAAAATTAGTTTTTGCAGAATATCTCGGAAAGCAAAGGAGAGGGAGAGATAGACTAATCACTCCCTCCTCCTTAACGAATTACAAAACTACTTCCCCTACTTCATCGCGTGACGAAATATTTGTATGCCTCCTACGGTTCCTATTTCAAGAACCCAGAGTTCTTGATTTGAGTACCCAAAAGTTCTTAATTCAAGAACTTTTATTCTTGATTTCACTACCATGGTTCTTTACATGAGGACCCTTCTCGTTGGAACTCAGTTCCTTAGCTGAATATCAGTAATTTATTCATGAGCCGATTCACGTCAAATCAGCAGGCTAAAAAAGTCGAGGCTGGGGATTTCGTCTCAATTTTTTTCTGAAAAGATGGCGATTATACAAAAATTTTGAGAAAAAAAATTGAAAAATATTAATAATTGAGGAAGTTATGATTTTTTAAAACTTTCGAGTTTTTCTCAATGATTTTTTTTTCAATTTGGCCCCAATATCTCAGTGGGGTTTCCAGCTATCTAATCGCCCTTTGACACACTCAAAGAACATGAAAAATCCTTTAAAATGAACTATCATACATAGCATTATCTTGAGTTTGGCGAGGTTTATACGAGAAAACGGTTGTTTTTTCAATCGTTAATTATTCAAAAAGATCATTTTTAAAAAAACTGAAATTGTCACCAAAAAATTGCTAATAACATGTCAATAATTTTGGTGTTAATTGTCTTTCACTTTAGTACGGCGGTTTTTAATTTTTTTAGTGAGACAATATTGAAAATGATCGAAAATCCCTGTCATTCATGCAATTATCCCCGAAATGAGTGAATATTTACTCAACAATGATATGTATGAGGGCTCATTTTTAACGGTATTTCATATGGTTTGAGTGTACCAACGGACAATTTGATAGCTTGAAATTCAGCCGAGATATTGTGGTCAATCTGGAAAAAAAATTGACAAAACCTCAAAATTTAAAAAAAATCATAACTCAATTATTAATATTTTTCAATTTTTGTCTAATCGACATCTTCTCAAAAAAAAATTAAGACGAAAATCTCCATCATCGACATTTTTAGCCTGCTGATTTGGCGTGGATCTACTCAATTAGAATTGGAGAAAAAAAATCAAAACAAAGAAAAAAAATTAATTCGCAATCACTCTAGCAATCATTGATTTGTAGAGCATCGGTTGCCCTCATTTTTTTTCTTTTGGACTATAAAAATAGAAAAAAAAGTTTCAAAATTTTGAGGCAATTTTTCATATTCAGAATTGGCGGATTCGCCCATAAAAAAGTTCTACGAAACTTTTCTGATTTTTTGGTAATTCCATACTAAGGTAATATTCACTAAATTTTCGATTTCCGTTTTGCCGTTATGCATAATTTTATTCAAATTTCTGAAAAAATTCATGAAAAAAGTCAGGAAAAAATGACTGAGCACAGAAAAACGGGCAGGTTACATCTAGAGAGACGATTTTTCAGCATAAATGATAACGCAAAAAAAAATGAAGATTGGATAAGTTGACCGATCAGTTAGCGTCACGAGGTATGCGTCAAGTCAGAAATGGTCAGAAAACGGCTAATTTACGACTGACTTGACGCATGTCAAAAATTGCCGTCATTTTGCATCCTTACTTTTCACCCTTATTTTTTCTGAACCTTGAAATGAGGGTCCATTGGAGACTCTTCATATTCTTCACCCTTAGATTTTGACCCTCAAAATTGCTGACCGTAAAAATATTGGAACGTCGAACTTTTACTCCAATTGAAATGGGGGCCCTTTCCAGATCCTTCATGTTTCTGACCCTTAGACTTTGACCCTTGAAATTGCTAACCCTAAAAAATGTTGAAACGCCTAAATTTTTACTGTTACTTTGCGGGTCGGAAAGTATTTGATCCCAACTATCTACTCTCTAGAAATTCTAGACAGTAGAGAGGGTTGTCCGCACCAAGCATCCGAGCCCAACTATCTACTCTGTAGAAACTTTCGATAGTAGAGAGGTACCCCCACCAAGCATCCGATCCCAACTATCTACTCTAAAAAATGAGGAGAATAGAGAGTTGCCCTCATTTTAAAGTTCAGAAAAAATGAAGGTCAAAAGTTCGACTTTCCAACATTTGTAGAGTCAATATTTTTAAGGGTCAAAATCTAAGGGTCAGGAACGTGAAGGGTCTGCAAAGGATCTGCATCTTCAGGATCAGAAAATATAAGGGTCAAAGGTTAGATTTTCCAACATTTTTAGGGTCAGCAATTTTAAGGGTCGGGAACATGAAGGTTCTACAAAGGATCCTCATCTTAACGGTCAGAAAAAGTAAGGGTCAAACGTTCGACGTTCCAATATTTTTAGGGTCAGCAATTTTAAGAGTCAAAATCTAAGGGTCAAGAACATGAAGGGTCTGCAAAGCATCTTTCTTTCAACGCTCAGAAAAAATCAGGGTCAAAAGTTCGACATTCCAACATTTTTAGGCTCAGCAATTTTTCAGGGTCAAGATCATGAAGGGTCTGTGAAGAACCCTCATTTTAAGGGTCAGAAAATTTCATCTCGCCCTTCAACAAAAAGAGATATGATTTTGCCCTCAATCGATGGGAAATTAATTGCCGAATCGATTGAGCGCAATATCATCTCTTTATGTTAATCCGAAGATGAGAAAATTCGTCGCGGGAGAGGAGAAAAAATGACAGCCGTGCGGAATTGAGAACCGTTAGTGCTCCCCCTTCTCCTCGCCAACTTCTCCACGCTCCTTCGCCAGAAGAGTGGCGAGCCAGCGAACTCAACTGCTGCACTCACCACTACATCCCACAGCCGACACACTGACACGGGCCTCTCTAACCCTGCCCTTGATTGGCCAAAATTGATTCATTAATATGTTTCAAATGAAGCTACGCATCGAAAAGCTTCATTGGACTTTTCCGTCCAATTCATGAAACACCTCCTCTTTTGAGACACCCTGTATATGTTGGCACGTATAGCAAGGTGTGCTGATATATGTTGGAGTTGCCTATTCGTATGGTCATAAATATCCGGAGGGGGGTGCGTATACAGGGTGTCCAATTTGAAACACTACGGCTGAATATCTTGTAAGAAGGGAAGAACAGCAAAATTGTTCAAATATAAGATTTGGGGTTCGGAGGGGGAAACTTAGTGCTGCTGGAATTCAGGCCATCATTGCTTATGTTTCTATGCTACGAGCATAAAGTCAGTTTTTTTTAATGACAACAATATTTTTCACCCCCACAGCAGTTGGTCGTCTCGCCGAGAAAAGTTCAACCATACCATATTTTTCGATGACGTCATCGTTTTCATGTGAATAATCGTACGAAAATCAAATTACCGAAAAAGACCAGATAGTCCGGTACGAAAGTCAAATTACCGGATAGTCTTTATTAAGACTATCTTACAAGTTCTATTCCACATACGGTACATGTGTCTTCGTGTAGGTATCGCGAACACTAATTACAGAAGATGTTCGACGTTACCGCCATTAACAGCAAGGCACTCCAGCCGACATCGGAAACTTGAAAAGTTGCTGGCGTTGTCGTTGTCCAATTCTTCCCTGCCGACAATTTCGTTTGATTTGGTGAATGACTGCAGCAGAAGGATGTCGTCGTTGATTTGGAAAGTGCTGTGCATACAATCGTGTGGCCCTTCGATACACTTATCGACTTCACTTAATATGAGTAGAATATCCACATATTAACTAGCAGAATAAACCATTTTGAACGACACTGTATGAACTCAATGATGAATATTTTATCACTGCAGAAAATGAAGAATAACACCTAGCTCTTACAACGTCCCTTACGTACCACGGTCATCTTTTGTTTACATGGTACCTTGACGAGATGGTAAATGAATTACATTCCAGCGTTTCTGTGCGGCAAGATGGTCTGAATAAAGATATTTATGGTTGAACTTTTCTCGGCAGGACGAACAACTTTTGTAGGGGTGAAAAATATTGTTGCCATTAAAAAAAAAATGACTTTATGCTCGTAGCATAGAAACATAGGCAATGGGGGGCCAACTCCCCTCCCCCAGGATGGCGAGCGGAGGAGTAGAGGGTGAAGCCGTCTAGTATGAAAAATATCATAAATAATTTGTAACGTGATCAATTTTTTTGTGATACTTGCCTTAAAAGTGCACTTTTCCAAACGGATTAGTGTGCGTAAAGCGGTTGTTTTCCGCACGGTGTGCGTAAATGTCACGAGCGTGCGTAAAGTGAATTTCAAGTGCGTAAAGTGAAGCTTTACGCACTTTACAAAAAAAAGTAAACTAAATGGGCCAAGGGAAAGGTGACAGGATACTCGCGCTGCTCAGGGGGTCGGTTGTGGAGAGAGGGGTAGGTTGAGGTGGAAACAGGGCTCTTATTCTCAAAAAAAGGAAACACGAAAACTGAATTTTAATGCTGAAATGTAGAGCTCTATATTGTCTCAAAAGTTTACAGAAACGATATCCTCAAATCTCAAAAGAATAAAAAAAAAGAACATTATTTGTACCAAGGGTGAGAGAGACAGAAATCAAAATAATATTTATTACAAAAATATAATATCACAATAATTATTAGGTGATGTACGCAGAGAGACCCAAAATGAAAGAAATATTATATAAAAAAAATGATATTAATGAAAATCCAAAACAAGAAAAGACTCGATACGAGTACACAAAGATTATCGGCCTATCCTAAATCGCAATAGTTTGTTTGGTTGCAGTCAGCAAAAAAAAAAAACAATTATTCCAAGAATCACGAATTAACCCTCGGATAATAGAGCGTATACAACAATAGCGATGAGAGAAAATCAGAAATCCCTAACGCAATACATACGCACGTTATGGAAGAACAGAAAATAATAACTCTACGCAACATAATTCCGAGAAAGCGCGGGCTCGCTCGACGAGAGCTTCATGCTAGCACGTGGTGGCTGGAGCGCCGGACGCGGCACATAACTCCACGGAGGCGCGACCTTGGGGCGAAAACCGTATAAAAATGTCCCTAACTAAGGCGCATTGCGCATGTAAAAGTAAATTGAATCCTAATAAAACGTCAGGGCACATGAAAATTAACGAACGCACAAAAAAATCCCATTTATCGGCACATTTCCAGCGAGGTGCAAGCGCAAGGCCAAAGGGCACAAAACTCGAAGTGAATGAGCTGGCGGTGAACGCAAAAAAATGATTTCTAATTACACAAAATAAAGTCCCGAGAATCGAAATAAACTCAATAAAAAAAAATCTGTAATCCACGGAGAATCCATTAATACAATGGAAAGCCTAATTACACGGTACATAATCGACCGAAGACCAACGGTGAGAAGCTCGAAGTGATCGAGTCGGCGGTAAACGCAAAAGTGATTCCGAAAATCCGAAAACTCACGATTTTTATCTTCAAAAATCTCGACGCGAAAAGTACGGGATATTCACGACATTCTAAATTCGCACGAGTGCGAGAGAGAGGTTCGAAAACCGCCAGAGCGGGAGGGACAGGCGAAAAATCCACCATCCTGTGGGAAAGCGCTAATGTGCATAAGGCACAAAAATGCAAAAATTAGGCGTTGTTTAGGCTCTACCGCACAGAGCATACTTCTGAAAAATAGCCAATCAAATTTCTAACGACCTCAGACGAGCATTTACTGCTGAATCTACCTAGAATTACGAAAAATCCATCACCAAATAAATTATGAGAAAAACTCACCAACGGTAATGCGCACAACTACTCGCCTCTCGGCTACGCAACAAAGTCCCCTAATCCCCCAAAGTAACGTTTCACGGCGTTACCAAAAATGTCCAGGTTACTCTCCCGCTTAATCTTTTCTCCTTTTACTATTTAACACCGAAAAATAGTCCAAAAACGCCCTAAATTGTAATTGAGCTCAACACGTGGTTGCACTAGGGCAATGATAATCACTAATAATGACACTCAATAGCGAATTGGCGCACGGATATGGACATAGACTCAGCGCCACGTGCGCCCGGATTGCGCAACAATTGTCACTAATTTCAATGCAAACTTTACGAAAGTAATTCATCCAAATTCCTCGACATGACTCCAATGTGATCGTCATTTTAACACAGCTATTTTTACTATATTTTCCTCGTCGGGAACACATTCTCGGGATCCCGGGGATAAAAGGAGCAGAATTCAAAACTCAAAGGCGCAATTCTAGTGCACAACGACTAATTATTTTCTTAGTTTCTCAATTAAACCGACTTTGGCGATTCACGCGGAATAACGGTCGAAATTGCACGCGTGACCTTCCACCTAAACCCAAACTAATCCACTTTGCTCCCCGCAAATGCCCTAACTGAGCGGCAGCATTTCAACTGCACCTAAGCATTTCTCCCGACGATTCTAATAAAAGAGAAAAATTCAACGGAATAATCACGCTGCTCGGTAATATCTCGGCCTGGGCAACAAAAATCCGAACGTCTTCCCCTAGTTATTGTCGAATTCCGAAAATCTACTCCAAGGCGTGAAATGGCAAATCTATCAACGACAGTGCTCAAAACGAGATTATTGATAGCGATAAGTGCAACAGAAACCGATGATAACCCAACACTCTAAAACGTATCGGAACTCGAATTTTCGAAAGAACGAAATACATAAAAAAAATCTGACTCGAAATTGAAAATACATTAATGGCTCGATTGGGTCATTTTTGCTGCGTACCTACACGTACCTACTCGGTAAATTTGAATGTTCTGCGGTGAGACAAGGGATTTCCCCAGAATCCCTTACAAATTCTAGCTTCAATTAAAATTCCCGCGATAGACTCGTAGAGCCAAGGCTTGGGTTCGCTTGGCTCATCTCGGCTCTATCGCTCGGCTGCGCGTGTACTACAACTGTCCCTAAAAACATTACCCCACTTGTATTAACATTCCCCCTTTTTCACACTTGTAACGTACTATACTATTTCTTGGTTCTGAAAGAAGTCAAACTCAGGAATGATGAGAACAAGTTTACTCATCTCTCACGAACATCAATTAAACTCATTATCAATGATACTGTACAAAGTGGTTCCCCGGTGAACTCACTAGCTTATTTTTCCATTGTTTCGAAAAGGATAATTTGGTTTTCTTGGTTCTGAAAGGTGTGCAAACTTGTTCTCGTCATTCCTGAGTTTGCACACCTTTCAGGACCAAAAAATGAATTTCCCGATTTAAAATAATTTTAAATAGGGCTGCCCACGAGACTCAAACGAGACCTCACTTTGGAGGAAAGGTCTTGGTCTTGGTGATCACTGAAACTTTCGGTATCGTCACAGTTTCAAAAGAGTAACAGTATCGGCTGTTCTCGTGATGACGCACAGTCAATTTATCTCATCTTGGTTTCAAGTTTTTCGCATTTTTTATGTGTAAAAGACTGGGACGAGACGAGCGAGACTTAAACCGAAACATTATATTGACGAAGTACGTGAAACTTGAGACTGAGATGAGATAAATCGACTGTGATTCATCCAAGTAATTTTTCGTATGGCTGTGCTAGTTTAATAAAAAAAATTGGCACAGCCTTGAAAAACAAAAAAATTAAAGAATTCGAAATTTCCATCCACCAAATTCGAGTGTGATGCATTGGCTATGCTAGCTTTTTATACCTCGAACAACGAGGTGAAAAATATGCGAACAGCGGGATCATATGCATTTTGCGGGTGTATTAACAGCGAGGTTCTACTGTATCAGTAATATTTTTTTGTCACTGAAGTTTTATTTATTAGGTGTATGACTTAATTCTCGGTCTTTTTTCAACAATTTTGACATGTATTTATGAAAAAAACAAATCCATATCTAATCTTGAAAATAAGCGCCGTCACTTTGGAAAGAAGATGTTGGTTTTGACTGGATGAAGTCATCAATGCGCTGCCGAACTTCTTCAGAAGATTGGAACTGGGTATCCACCAGGTCATGTTGTAGCGCCCGAAAAAAGTGACAGTCAGAAGGCGCCAGGTCTAGAGAATACGCCGCATGTGGGAGAATTTCCCACCCCAACGTGGCGATAACTTTCAGGGTTTCCTTTGTTGTATGTGGCCGCGCGTTGTCCTGCAGCAAAATTACTTGCCTCGTACCACTACCAGTAAAAGGTCTCTTTTCCTCAATAGCATCACTTAATTTCACCAGTTGGTCCTGATAACGCTTAGCAGTGACGGTTTTCCCCCTGTTCGAGTATCTCCTAACAGATTCCACCTTTGGAATCCCACCAAATACACAACAACAATTTTTTCCCGTGAATGTTCGGTTTTGCAGTACTCGTTGACGGCTCCCCCGGATAAACCCACGACTTTCGCCTCTTAGGATTGTCGTAAAATATCCACTTTTCATCCCTTTCATTCATAAAAAGTCTTTTTGTTTAAATCTGGTCAGTAGACACATAGCAATTTCACAGCGTGGACATTTGTTTTCTGAGGTAAGATGATGGGGCACCCTTTCTTCTGTATCTTCCCAATTCCTTTTAAACGCCTCGAAATAGCTGATTGCATCACTCTGAGAGTATCCGCAAGCTCCTGGTGTGTTTCATAGGGATTTTCATTGAGTAGGGTGTCCAACTTCTCGTCCTCAACTTTTTTTGTTTGCCCAGGACGTTCTTCATCCTGGAGATCAAAATTTCCATCCCGAAATTTTTTGAACCAATTTTTATTTGTGCTATAAGATACAGCACTCTCTCCCAAGACTGAACAAATCATTTCTTGTGCTTCTGCAGCAGTTTTTCCAAGTAGGGAGGTGAAAAGAAGGGAGTGCTTCAAGTACTGCTTGTCGAACGATGTTTTTATTTACTATGTGTTTGAAGTTATGTTAATCGGACCACAATCGGACTTGAGTGGTTTGATAGCTCACAGATGGCGCTTCTAAACGTCCTTTATTGCGGGAAAATTTTTCAATTCAAATAGGTGTTCTAATCATCTTAATCTAGGGGCCAAGAATTAAGTCATACACCTAATATTTCAACTCTTATAACTTTCATTTTATTTACCCTTGTCAAAAGTGACATACTACATTCTTCATCATTTTTCTTATCAATTATTGTCTGTTTGGTCGAATTAAGAAATAGTAACTACAAATATGAGAAATGATTAATCCATCCATATGACGCACCAATTTGAGGGGCTGACGTAACTCCCTAGGAATGCTTTGTCGCCGACAAAAAAAACGTAAACCTTAGATTTTTATGAGGAATAACATATTTCGTACTCATCAAATCGGCGAGGTATACCTGGGACGGTTTCCTTCTAAGCTGTAATCCCCAAGCAGTTCCCGCAAATAATCTCATCAAATCTAGATTTGCAATTAAAGTTATAAAACTAATGCTTTCAGATTACTATACCAAATCTCACAATGAATACAATGTACGAACTGATGGTTTGCGCTGGTACGAACAGTTCCATCAATCCACACCTGACAATACGTGGCAACTGCAGTATACCTAGAAGTCAACTGGTAGCACGTAACTGTGATAAAGCACCTTCTCTAATGCGTCATAGTACAGACGAACTAAGTGCAGGGGTAATAGCTGGAATGATTTGCGCATGTTTCGCTGTTACGCTTACAATCACTGCACTGGTACTATGGAGGTAAGGCACCATTATTATTTTCTACAATATCTTCTCATTTTTCCTATCACTTTCATCGATAAGAAAAATTTTGAATTGGTAATCGAGTGAATAGTGGAGTTCAGTTGTGGATGAATATATAAAAATAGACAGATCACGTAGTATTGAAGACTACAGGATGAGTCATATCTTTGTCCATAAGTAATTATAGTTGATATCAACGGCCATTTCGATTCACAAGCAATTGTGATTGTCTGCCACGAACAATCAGTCGAGTGTTGAACGTTGATATGACGTATAATTTTATGATTTTGAGTATTCAATTTTAAATGTGAACAATTGTTAATGATAATTTAATGCTGCCAAGTTTTGTACATTATGATGGAAAACACGTTGAACAGAATTCCGTAAGGATAATGATCTGTTATTACTGAATCTAGTTATTACTGAATGAGTATTTAATTAATCACGAGCAATTCGCATTATTTTATATTTTTACTTCATCTGTTGGAAATCCTGTCAGCTAACAGGGCACTCACACATGCACACGCGCGGCTCATCCATTCTCTCCCCACTCACGCACACCTGTCGCGCTGACCTCAGATGACCGGGGGTTATTAATTCGGACACCTGAGGCGCCACGTCCTGGACAGCTCTTTATTACCTATTGATCTATATTTAGATTAGGTCAGTGACCACCGAATTACGGCACGTGGCACCTGTAAGCCCGTGACTCTCTCTCATTCGTTTCCGGGATCTAGTTAAAGACACTTCTTTTATTGTACTACTCATCTCTAGTGACTCGGATTAACTCATTGCGTCAGCTCAGTTATTATTAATTCAAGGAATTAGTCGGCTCATTATTTACGGTCTGCTCAGTGACTCTATTTATTGTGACAGTGTAAATAACTATAAATATTGAACAATTATACGGTGTTTTGTGAAATCAAGTGCACGTGTCCGCACATTTTTTGACCTGCTCATTCACTCCCGGAAAGCCATTTTCCACCTGCCCATCCGCTCTCAATTACCACCGATCCAGGCATCTCATCAAACATTTTGGTCCTTAGAGCCGGATCGGTGGAATATTTTTCGGATTTGTGGGGTATTTCTTTCGGTTTTTGGTTTTTTTTTGTTGGGTTTTGGCGGAAGTGGAAGTGACGCGTTCAGTGGTGCTCAACCTACGGAGACCAGCTCGTTGGCTCAGCGCACGCAGTGGACCTCAACCAGTCCAGCTCTCCAATCATCAGGGAACTGCATTACCGGCCCGCGGGAATATTTGAATTTTGGAGCAGCTCATCCCCGGGACTTTGGACTTTTTTCTCAACTGCAGCGTTCCTGCACTGGTCCAGCTCAACATCACTCACTCGGCTAAGTAGCATTTAATTACCTCTTGCTACTTTTGCCATTTTTTTTAAAATTTTTTGGAGCATTCAACTTTGTTTTTTTTGGCTACCGCTCCCTTTATATTTTCCAACCCTTTTTCGTTTTTTTTTTTTTGAATTTTTTAATAAATTCTTGCGCCTGCTCAACGAAACCGCTCACTGCTGCTACCTACTAAATTAAGATTCTTCGGTGTTATTACTGTTGCCGCTCAACCGACCGGATACTTAATTTTATCGCTTCTCACTGCTCACTGCTCGGCTTTTGGGGTCGCTTTACTCAGGTTTTTTCCGGTTTATTCCTTTTTTGAGCTGCGCACTTATTTTCAATTATGGCATCATTTGAGGCGACCATTAGCCTGAATAACTCTCGGGCAGCGTTCATCGAACGCGTTTACAAGGAGCTGCTCACAGAAGAGGCGAAAAGCCTCACAATCTCCAATCTCCAGGGTAAACTCGAGATCCTGGAGACCTACTGGGAAAAATTCGAGAGCACTCATGAGAAGCTCATCGCTGGCAGCGGCAAGATCGAAGGGATCCTTGAATTGCCGTACTTCAAGGACCATCGGTTCGACATTACTATCGGGCATTATCATGAGGCAAGGGGTATTTTAAGCCAGCTCATTGATAAAAGGGGGATCTCAGGTTCATCTCGTTGGTCTCTCGCGTCTGGGACGGCTCAGCCCACATACTCCAAGCGTTATCTCCCTGAGATTTCTCTGCCCAAGTTCGGAGGGGCCTATGCGGACTGGCGCTCGTTCCGCGATCTTTTCGCGTCTCTGGTCGGCTCGAATACGGATCTATCCAACGTGGAGAAGATGCATTATCTTCGTACTAGTCTCTCAGGGGAGCCAGCTCAACGCATCGCGAATCTTACGATCTCGGATGAGTCATTCTCGATTGCATGGGAACTGCTCTTGTCTCGCTACGAGAATAAGCGACTGCTCATTTCAGCTCATTTGGAACAACTCCTCAGTCCCCCAACCATGACTTCTCACAGTGCCAAAGAGCTCAATGCCCTGCTCACTGTCACCTCTGAGGCACTGAACGCTCTGGAGGCTCTCGGCTCCCCAACCTCCCAGTGGGACCAGGTGATCGTACATACGGTCTCGCAACGGCTCAGCTCAAAGCTTCGTGAAGCCTGGGAGGTCAAGGTCGGTTCATCGGCGGAGTATCCTTCATACAAGGACTTCAAGGATTTCCTCACTGGGAGAGCTCGCGCGATGGAGAGCATCGAGATTAACTCGGCTCCTCGTGCTCCTGCTACAAAGCCCTCCAATGCCAGCTCATCCAAGCAGTCGACCGCTGCGAAGGTTCACCACGGCACCGCTCAACCACCACAAAAATCGAGGCCAGCTCCCAAGTCCGCTCCATCGGGGAAGGTCACGTACCCGTGCTCGATGTGTGAGGCAGACCATTACCTCACATCCTGCTCATCCTTCCGTCAGTTTTCGGTATCAGCTCGTAGGGAGGTAGTAGAGCGTCGCTACCTCTGCTACAGTTGCCTTGGTCGGCACTCGGTGAGGGACTGCAGGTCTAAGACCAAGTGCAAGTATTGCGGGGGCCTCCACCACTCGATGCTCCACAACCAGCCATCGAGTCAGCCTCAACGTCCAGCTCAGCAGAGGCAACAGACCAACTCAACCCAGCAAAAGGCCGTTCCGGTGGTGACCTACACCCACGAAAACGACATCCCCAAGGTGGTGGCTGGTGACCAAGGTCAGTCAAGGNGCCAGTCAACGTCGTCGGAATGAAGATCACCAGCTCAGATTGCCGTCTCCTGCTCAGGTCACCACTCAGATTCCGGATCCGCTCCAGACTTCCGCCCTGGGGTCCTTCTGGCTACCAGCCTTGCGCTTTTGGTACGCCCAGATCAACCAGCTCATCAGGTTCGTCTACTCATCGATCCAGGGTCGGAAATCTCCGTCATCTCAGACCAGCTCGTTCGTCAGCTTGGGCTGTTAAGGCTCAAGACACAGCTACGAATATCGGGGATTGGAGACACGGCATCTGGGCCGGCATTAGGCAAGGTTCGGCTCACAATACAGTCCACTTGCTCTCACTTTTAGCTCAGAGTTTCTGCCTATGCTCTCGGCCAGCTTACAACCTCATTACCGACATTCTCACCAAGTCAGCTCACATGGGATCATCTGGAAGGATTCCAGCTCGCTGATCCCGATTTTCTCACACCAGCACCAATTGACATCCTTCTTGGCGTTGATGTCTATGGACAGCTCATCTTACCACAAGTCATCACCAATGGACCAAACTCACCATCGGCTCAGCTCACGCGACTTGGATGGATCGTATTCGGACCAACGGAAGGTCCTGATACTACTCAAGTAGCAACTTCTCATCTAACGGTCACCAACGAGGATCTCAATGAACTGCTCACCAAATTCTGGATCCAGGAAGAGATCCCTGGGACACTAGAGGTTCAGCTCAACGAGGAGGAAGCGCAGTGTGAAGAACACTTTCAACGGACCCACTCACGAGATTCATCTGGCCGCTACATCGTTCGGATACCGCTCAAATCTCCAGTTTCCTCGCTAGGAGATTCACGATCGTCTGCACTCGCTTGCCTCCATCGTCTGCTCAGGAAACTCTCACGTAATGAGGTTTATCGTCAGCTCTACACGGACTTCCTCAGGGAATATGAAGGGCTCGGCCACATGCGTCGAGTCTCCGGACAGCTCGCTAGATCAGCTCATCAGCGCCAGTTCAATGGGGGGGGGGGGACGGGCACCGAAATGACCTTAGCACATGAGGCCTCGGCTTCAGGAGGGTTGAGGGTTTCGGGCCGTCCGTGTTCTTCTCGGGCTGACGCTCCTCCGGAATATTTCTTCCCTCATCACGGAGTTCTCAGGGCGAGCAGTGAGACAACGAAGCTCAGAGTTGTTTTCAACGGCTCCAACAAGACCAGCTCAGGACAATCGTTGAACGAGATTATGCACATGGGTGAGAAGTTGCAGAAGGATATCTTGGATGTACTTCTCTTTTCTCGGCGGAAACGGCTCATTTTCATGACGGACATAACCAAGATGTTTCGTCAAATTCGGGTACATCCGGAAGATTGGCCACTCCAACAAATACTCTGGACCGACTCAAACGGAGATATCGCCACCTATCAACTCACCACGGTCACATATGGCACTAGGTCAGCTCCGTTCCTCTCAATGCGTGTTCTTCATCAGCTCGTTGAGGATGAAGGATCGAACTATCCTCTCGCTGTGGAACCGCTCATGAAAGGACGATATGTTGACGATATCTGCGGGGGTGCTGACTCAGATGAAGAGCTACTCAGGACCGCTCATCAGGTGACACAGCTCTGTCTGTCAGGAGGCTTTCCGCTAGCCAAATGGCACTCAAATAGCCCAGCTCTACTCACATCTCTTCAACCTGACAGCACCTCTCAAGAACAACGATTCATAGAGGACTCACTCACTAAGATTCTAGGGGTTTCTTAGCATCCTGGAACGGACAACTTCAAGTTCTCCATCACTCAGCCTGAGACCAGCTCAATAACGAAGAGGATCATTTTATCAGAAACGGCTCAACTCTTCGATCCACTGGGTTTCCTAGCGCCAGTGGTCATACGAGCGAAGATATTGCTCCAGGCTCTATGGATCGAGAAACTGGGATGGGACGAACCAGTTTCCCAGACAACTGCTCAACGATGGAGCCAATTCAGGGAGGAGCTCACACAGTTATCAGAGATCACCATACCTCGGTGGCTTGGACTGCTCACGGATTCCGTCGTCGAAGTACACGGTTTTTCCGACGCATCACAAGTGGCGATGTCAGCCGTGATCTATCTCAAGGTTCTCAACAAGGGAAAATCGCAACTCACATTGGTTTGCTCAAAACCGAAGGTCGCACCGCTTAAACGGCTGACAATCCCACGACTAGAACTCACTGCGGCTCTTCTCCTGGCCAAACTGACTAAGTACGTCAAGGACCAACTCAATCTCACGAACGCCACCACCTATCTCTGGACCGACTCATCGGTCACGCTCACGTGGATCAGCTCACACTCCTCAAGATGGAAGGAGTTCGTGAAAAATCGGGTGGCACTCATCCAGGAGCTCACTCAGCAGGCTCATTGGAGATTGGTACCGGGCAAGGAGAATCCTGCAGACTGTGCATCTCGAGGTCTATCAGCGCACCAACTGGTATCTCATAAGCTCTGGTGGAAAGGGCCACCATGGCTTCATCAAGACTGCTCATCATGGCCAACTCACGCTCTGGAAAAAGACCTCAGCGCAGACCTCGAGGAAAAGCCAGGAGTTCTCCTACATGTAAAAGCTCATCCAATCGCGCTCTGGAATCTCGTCGGCAGATTCTCATCATTCAACCGACTGCTCAGGGTCACAGCAATCTGTCGACGATTCATAGCTCGGCTCAGGAAAACCCCCAACTCTTCTCTTCGATACCCGCTCACTCTTGGTGATCTTGAAGAGGCTCGCATCCTCTGGATCAAACTCACGCAGGCAGCTCACTTCAAGGATCAACTCAGAGCGATCTCACGAGGGGAAAGGTTCAGCAAATCCCACCCCCTCACCAAGCTCACACCCTTCATCGATCGCCAAGGGGTATTGAGGATAGGAGGACGGCTCAAGTTTGCTCACATAGGCCCGGAGAGCCGGAACCAAGTGATTATTCCGAAGGAATCTCAACTGGCTCAGCTACTCATCGGACAGGCTCATCTAAGGACACTCCACGGAGGCACACAGCTCACCCTCAGGCAGCTCAGAAGTAGCTACTGGATACTCGGAGGTCGAGCACCAGTACGCTCCTTCATCCTCAAGTGCGTTAACTGCACTCGCCAACGTGGAGTACGCGCTCAACAGCTCATGGGCCAGTTGCCACCAGCCAGACTCACTCCCGCTCGAGCCTTTCTCAACACTGGGATCGACTATGCCGGCCCAGTGTCTCTACGGTCCTGGAAAGGGCGGGGACACAAGTCGTACAAAGGCTGGTTGGCTATCTTTGTCTGCATGACCACCTCAGCGGTCCATCTCGAGGTCGTGTCAGACTACTCAGCCGAGGGGTTCATCGCGGCGTATAGACGCTTTTCAAGTCGGCGTGGGATCGCTCATTCCTTGTTCAGTGACTGTGGGACCAATTTCCTTGGCGCTGACAAGGAACTAAAGAAGCTCTTCTCATCAGGATTAGCTCAATCAAGACAGCTCGCACAGCTCTNGGTTGGCTATCTTTGTCTGCATGACCACCTCAGCGGTCCATCTCGAGGTCCTGTCAGACTACTCAGCCGAGGGGTTCATCGCGGCGTATAGACGCTTTTCAAGTCGGCGTGGGATCGCTCATTCCTTGTTCAGTGACTGTGGGACCAATTTCCTTGGCGCTGACAAGGAACTAAAGAAGCTCTTCTCATCAGGATTAGCTCAATCAAGACAGCTCGCACAGCTCTTCATCAATGATGGGACTCAGTGGTCCTTCAATCCTCCAGGTGCTCCGCACTTTGGAGGAAAATGGGAAGCGGCGGTGAAGTCGGTGAAGTTCCACCTCACCCGGACGATCGGAGAGGATCTGCTCACTTTTGAGGAACTCACCACTTTGCTCGCTCAAATCGAGGCAGTGCTCAACTCACGACCACTGGAACCGCTCACGGATGATCCTGATGACTGTTCAGCCTTGACACCAGGGCATTTTCTCATCGGTCAGGCTCCCACGACTCTTCCAGAGCCATCTTTAGAGCAACTCAACGTCTCAAGGCTCTCTAGATGGCAGCTCATTCAGCAGAAGCTTCAAGGATTCTGGAAGAGGTGGTCCACGGGATATCTCCAACGTCTTCAAGCGATATCCAAGTGGCACCATCCGACTCATCAGATACGGATCGGCTCACTGGTTCTACTCACGGACGAGAGATTCCCGCCAGCGAAGTGGCCTCTCGCCCGAGTGACCGCTCTGCACCCAGGATCGGACGGACTCACCAGGGTAGTCACCATCAGGACTGCTCAGACGACGCTGACAAGGCCAATCGCCAAGCTCGTCCTCTTGCCCATCTCACCTTCAGGGGAATAGAACCAGGACAGCTCACCGGCTTCTCACCGTTGGACTTCGTCAACTTCGACGGATTTACGACCCTGACCAACCGACGGGGTTCAACGTGAGAATGACAGCAGCCAACGCAGAAGGGATTTACGACCCCCGACGTCTAGGATGCTGCCATGCCTAGCCAGCGCACCTTCCGGACGGTCTCACGGACTCACTCATGGGTGACAAGCTCCGACAGCTCACCAAAGAGCGTTTTGAATTTTGTTTTTTGTTTCAGCTCACCATGGCTCTACTCATTATGGTTGCGTCAACAACTTTACAGTTGCCGACGGCCGGGGAGAATGTTGGAAATCCTGTCAGCTGACAGGGCACTCACACATACACACGCGCGGCTCATCCATTCTCTCCCCACTCACGCACACCTGACGCGCTCACCTCAGATGACCGGGGGTTATTAATTCGGACACCTGAGGTGCCACGTCCTGGACAGCTCTTTATTACCTATTGATCTATATTTAAATTAGGTCATGTGACCACCGAATTAGGGCACGTGGCACCTGTAAGCCCGTGACTCTCTCTCATTCGTTTCCGGGATCTAGTTAAAGACACTTCTTTTATTGTACTGCTCATCTCTAGTGACTCGGATTAACTCATTGTGTCAGCTCAGTTATTATTAATTCAAGGAATTAGTCGGCTCATTATTTACGGTCTGCTCAGTGACTCTATTTATTATGACAGTGTAAATAACTATAAATATTGAACAATTATACGGTGTTTTGTGAAATCAAGTGCACGTGTCCGCACATTTTTTGACCCGCTCATTCACTCCCGGAAAGCCATTTCCCACCTGCCCATCCGCTCTCAATTACCACCGATCCAGGCATCTCATCAAACATCATCCTACCTCTCCATTTGTTTATCTCTCACTATTGGTCCATTATCATTTTGCTCTCGTTAATTTTATGAACGGATCGAGAAAATACAAAAATTGATGAATCAGCAATGAGTCCCGGAAGATTTTGTGAATGTCGATCAGCGAATAGAAAATACATATTGAATTTAGCAGTAATGTAGTTCTCCTGACTTATAGACTATGTAATTTATTTCGATAGTGATTGATTTCGCGAGAGAGGAGCGTATACTGAAATGTCTATTCATCGCTAAAAAATTTCTTAGCTATAGAAAATCCTCCGGAGGGTGTTAGATGCATTTACTTGAGGTAGTCTACTAGCCTCAGCCTCCCAACTTGACTACCCACTGCATCTCTCCGCTTCCTTGATTTTTTTTCAGAATGTCTGGTTTAGTTTAAAGAACATTAATTATCAAAATTGTGCAGTTATTGCTTAGGCGATAATGATATATCTCCAAAATGTGACGAGACTCGATCTTTTCAAACCTAGCAAATTGAGTGACCCGAAAAGAATTATCACCCAGAACAACAATTCATTAACTAGATCTGTTCGCAATTCAGGCGTAATTTCACGTGAACATTCGGTGTAATAATCTTTAGTAAATAACCATATAGCAACGACCTCTGATGCACTCTCTATTGCTTGTTGGGTAGTTTTCAATAATTATCGCGGAATCTAAGAGAAATAGCGAACATTTTGTTAGATCCTTTTTTGTAGAGCGGGTTTACCCCTCACGTACGACGTCCATATAACGCGGTTTGTCTCAAGGGCCGGGAGACTTACGATGCGTCAATTCCATTATTCAGTGAACGATGATTTAAAATCAGTCCAATGAAAAAAAATTGAAATAAAATGCATTGGCTGTATTGAACTTTGAAATACACTCCCTAAGAACTATTTTTCAGTAGTAATACCCCGAGAGCTTAAAAATGATCGAGTATTTCCCGATTTGTTTGTAGCAAACAAAATGAGTATGTCAAGTTTTGCAGGGTGAAAATTTTTTTTTCTGCATTTTCCTGATTTTCCTGCAAAACATAGCGCTCTTATTTGTTTGCAGGAAAGCATGAGGGAAATACTCGATTCATTTTGAAGCTCGAGGGATATTTGCCGGATTATTCCCCCAATCAGAATCTCGGCCGATGGAGGGTGGCATTTGATGTCAATATTAAGAATTAATAAATTATAATCAATCTGGGGAAAAGGTAAGAAGAATCACATGAAAATGCTGAAAGAAGTTGTATTTAATCTGGGAAAAACGGATACATTGCGCATGAAGAAAAAATTGGCAATTAAAAAAATCATTTCTCAATTCATATGAAGATTGTTACAATGAAAAACACAATTATTGTAAACGTTATTGCACGTCTTCACAATTTCGGATTTTGACGTGAATCTGTCGGTGTTCGTAATTAGTAGATCATGTGGTTCAATCTTCCTCATTTTCTTCAAAATGGATTCATGGTGTTCTTGGTCCAGTTGCAAGTAGGGCTTGACTGAATTAGCATTAGCATGTCCAGTGATTTTGATGATTTGCTACTCTCCAATCCCGGCCTTGGCGAGAGAAGAAATAACTTCTTCTGCAACCCTTCTAGTCTATTCTCATCCCAGATATTGATCATGGCACTGAGATCATCCTCACCCAAAGCAGCTGCACTTGTCGATCGTTTCTCGGAGATTTTCGTTTTGTATTCCTAGCATCTCTGGCAGACTGGAAGACAGGATTTTTAAAGGGATCGATTTCCTGCTTGAATTCCTTGAAATACTCATCTTGAAACATTTTGGCTGTCTGATTCCACATAGATTTTATAACATTTTCTTTGTAGTCATCCCCATTTGTCTTCCTCATATAAAATGCCCAGTCTTTCAAAATCTCGTTCAACTTTACCTTGGTAGTCGAAGCTTCGAAAACGTAGTTCCTCTCAGCACAAAATCCCGAAAATTGATTCCAAATTGATTTTTTGGTTTTCTCCGCGTTGTGTGGCACATTTCCCTTGATTTTTTTTGTTAATTCTCGCCAGAGATTCGTCCCCAAATCGACTCATTTTGACATTTGCATCCGTAAGTTCAAGTATAGGTTCACCACTGTCATTTCCATGAAGTTACATGTTTTTCGTTCCATTTTGTTTATTTTTCCCTAGCAACGTGCCGTGGTTTTACCAAATTTTACCGATTTAAAACCGTGTAGGGTGTACCACGTGACAACAAATGCCGCCCTCCAATTGGCCGAGATTCTGATTGGGGGAATAGTGCCTAGAATTTCCTAATTTTTTATATCAATTTCAATTTCAATTTGTTTGCCACCAATTGGTTGCCGTGATGTTCAAAAAAGGCTCAATTTATTTATAACAAACAAATTATTAACCAAATCGAAATTCAACTTCTGCCATTCGACAGAAGAATTATTAAAGTATTTTCAGTAAAAATTTTAAAATTTTTGGGGTAAATGTTATCGATAAACGAGATAATTCAATTTGATTGAATCGGTTCGATGTAAAATTTTCATCTACAATTTTTGATCATAGAAAACAATATTATAAATGCATTGAAAAAATAATTGAATAATTCACTGAAGAGACAATTCCATTGACTTTCCAAAGATCTTTTCCATATGTCAATATGTCTCTTAGAATTCGAGGAAATGATTTTTTACTGTTGACGAAAAGGGTCGATACCATGAATTGACCGCGGCCGATAGGACAAGTTTATGAGTCGATGCATGGTATCGACGCCATACGTGAGGGGTTAAGAGCTACAACAAAGGTCCGTACAAGAACTTAGCTATGCGTTTAGATGCGGAGATATTGCTAGAAAAATCAGCTAAGAACTGAATTGGATGGAATTGTTTTATTGCTTCGCTACTGAATTTTTGTTTTCCACTTTAAAATTTTTTTGTGATCTCCTTGAAACTTGGAAAATGATTTCAAAAAATATCACAACGATTAAACGTGTCCAAGTAAAGAAAAAAAATTATTTCCTTCTCTTTTTGGGCTATAATGAATATCTTGATGGTTGGCGACATTTAATGATTTTATGTCACACGGCGATAAAAGCATTATCTGGCGAATGTGATTATAATCCTCGCATTCGGCTCGGATTATAAAGCCACATTCGCCAGATAATCCTTTTATCGCTTGATGACATAATATAATATGTTCATCTCGAAGCTCGTAAAAAATGCATTTTTTTTAATCATCATTTTTGAACGTATAGAACCGGAGAAATAAGGTGTTTTTATCAGGCAAGAAAATCTAATTGCAGAAGGAGATTGAGCGATACAAAAATTCTGAAAAAAATCTAGAATACTTTTTTCGAGTCACAGAATGCGCTGCAAAATTGGTGAGATATTCCGAAAAATCAAGAAAAATGACTGTCTGGTTTGACCGAGAATGCCCCATAAGTAAATTGGCGCAAATCAGTAATTAAAATTATGTTCTGACTGTGGCTAGTAAAATACCTTGAGGGAAAATTATATTTGAGTTATGTCGTACCACCGATTTAATATTAATTTCTTAGTCAATTATAAAAGCTTATTGGACTACTAAACGCAAGTAATTGAGCCCTTTTTCAGGCGCATTTTCAGGAAATGTTTCCAAACAACGTACTGCTTCTTGGATTATCCACCGAGGAACGTGCCGATATTACAAGAATGGGAAAACAGTAAACAGGACGGTGAAAGGACAACCGTTCCAGTTCACCACTTTGTACAACATGTTGCGGCACTGCATGCCGATGGGGATATTGGATTCAGCAAAGAATTTGAGTTATTCCCGAAGGAGACTGAGCTCTATTTGGCGGATAGTTCTAAGTCGGCGGAGAACCAAACAAAGAATCGTTATGGAAATATTATTGCATGTATGTATCATTATTTTCAATTTGTGGGGGAGGAAATTTGTGAAGCAATATTGTTACAATGAGTAGAGAGAAATTTATATTGGTATCGAATTTCATTGAGCAATTTTTGGGAAAAAAACATCACCCTTTTTGTTCTTAACGAAATTTCAGAAGAATTTTTCATCGAAAAATATCTCCTGATAAATTTTGTTGCTTCCGTAAAATGCGGTTCAACAAAATACGCAAGGGTTGCGGCTGGATGTTTAAAATCTGGCCAAAATACAGTCAACTTGGTCATTCATCCCCCTCGGCAATTATCGATAGTTATCGGCACTCATCGGACATGGACGAGGCGGTCGTCCGTGTCGCAATCGTCAGTACACCATTGAACCTTATCTCGGACAGTTACCGTGACAGTTATCGGGACAATTATCGGGACGATTATCGGAACGTTATCGTAATATCATCTATTTGTTTTGTGCCAATACAGTCCACTCGGGAAATACATCTATTTATTCGTTGTTGTAAACTAACGTTTCAAGTGAAATCTTCGTGAGAATTGAACCGCAAATCATCCGAATTCACCTCTTTTATTATTATTGTGCACCCAACCCAAAATCACCTCTCCTCCCGACCACCCAACTCATCAAATCTTGAGTAGATTTTGAACATTGGTCCTTCGAGCCGGATCGGGAGTGAATTAGTGTGGAAAAGTGCAGTGAATGGGTGCAACGGACTCTGGAAAAAAAAAGATCAGTGCAACACGTGGGGAACCACACCGTAGAAGCCCCTCGCTACGGGGTTCACACCTCAACGCGCAAGGACAGCGTAGTGAGAGCATCATCAACGATACTTCAACGATACATCAGCGCCACGTCAGGTGGTAACTCATCGGCACTCATCATCGCTCGTCGGTAACTCAACGACAACCATCGGAACAGAGGTCGGTAACCCATCGACAATCATCATCGTCAGTCGGTGACCCATCGGCCCGTGATTGATCATCAGAGCTACAAGACAGCCATGAAGGATCTGGGCCGCATCAAGGAAAGCATCAAGGAAAAACCCGAGGGTAACTCATCCAGCGGAAAATCCGCGTTCACCAACCTGGAAAGGCTGAATGTACCGGATTTCAACGGGAAATAATCGGACTAGAAGAAATTCCACGATGCCTTCGTCTCCCTCGTCCACAACAAGCCGCTGGACGAGATGGAGAAGATGATGAGGCTGATGAAGGCACTCAAGGGTTCAGCAGCAAATCTAATATCTAACATCGGGGAAGAGACATCAAATTACAAGGCTGCTTGGGACAAGTTGGTCGCTCGATACGACAATCCGAGACTCATCATGGCAGCCCATCTAAATCGAGTCCTCAACCTGAAGGAGCTCAAGGAGAAGTCATCGTTGGGACTTCTCCTCATCATCGACACCGTTACGGAGGCATTAACGGCCATGAAGAATCTCGGGGCCCCAACGGAACACTGGAACATCATCATCTCGCACCTCATCAGAAGGGTCATCGATCCAAAGACCCGAGAAGACTGGGAGGTTCATCTGGGAGACTCAACACAACCGCCGGGGCTTAAGGACTTCATAGAATTCCTCAAAGTTAGGGCAAGGGCTCTGGAAAATGTGGAAAGATACGAGGATCGGAGACACTCAACTCAGCGAAATTTGAAGGCGAAGTCAACGGCCAGGATTCATCAGGCTTTTCCTTCCAACAGACAGAGGGAAAAATCATCGGTGTCACATGCGGGGACAAGCATCAAGGAGTGCAAGCTTTGCAAGGGACCTCACTGGTTGAGAGCCGAATGTCCCACGTTCTGGGGCTTGAGGCCCCATGAAAGGAAACAGAGCCTCTTCGACAACGATCTTTGCTTCAACTGTTTGGGACCTCATCGAGCACATAAATGTAAGTCACACCACAGATTCAGATCGTGCAATGGACTGCATTACACATTGATCCACAATGCTGAGTTGACAAAAGGTCAGCAGACAGTAGCACCGGGTGAATCAACCACACCAGAAAGCACAAGCGGTTAAGTATCAATTTATTATTACAACAAGTTGAATTGAGCTTAACCATTGTGTGTATTGGCAGGAGACATCAGGAACATCATCATACAGCAGTCAATCATCGCGACGAATCCTGTCAATAAATCATCGAGTCCATCATCACGCCAAGACACAGCATCACTACTTCGATCATCTCCTTGGGTCACTCATCGAGACGAAGCGGTCAACGAGCTCTAACAATCAGCTGAAAGATCATCGACAATCAGAGGAACACCATCTTGGAGATGAGCGACAATCAGGAAAATACCACGTCGGACATTCTCGCCATATGGATACATGGCACGTTGGAGATCAACGGCAATCAGAGAAATACCAGGACAATCATCAAGGTCATCAAGTACAATCAGAGCCACACCAGGCTAACTCGATGAACTTCAGCAACGTACTGGAGATACAGGGAACTCAGCAGACAGCAACTCATCTGGTAGTCTTGGCGACGGCAAGGGTCAGCGTACTCAATCATCATGGACAATCAACGCCAGCTAGGATCCTCATCGATCAGGGCTCTGAAATATCACTAGTTTCAGAGCGCTTGGTAAATCAACTACACTTGGAAAGACGGTCATCATCGGCATCGGAGAAACATCATCAGGGAGCACACGTGGTGTCGTGAAACCCGCCTTTCAACCGAGACACAATGCCGCTGTGCAAATCATCGTAGAGGCCCACATCCTGAGCACGCTGACGGTGAAAATACCGCCATTTACTTGCGAATCAACGATTCCTCTTCAACTACGGGAACTTCAACTGGTAGATTCTCACTTCTGAAGACCTGGAGCAATTGACATAATCATCGGAGCTGATACTTATAGAAGAATCAACGGGGAGAAAATCATTAGGTTTAAAGAAACGAAACTCATCGCTCAGCAAACTACATTTGGCTGGGTTGTATCGGGCCCAGTTTTCTGCATGAACTGCTCAGAAAAATTATCTTTAAAGATAACAACGCAAACGGCTAATCCACAATTACTAGAACTCCTGAAGAAATTTTTGGGTCCAGGAGGAATTACCGGATACACCATCATCATCATCAGTTTTAAGCAAAGCTAAATCAGAATGCGAGCAGCATCTCATCGAAGCTCATCAGGAGTATCATTGAATGACATTGAATGACAGCTCTGACGTATTCATCTGGCTGCGTCGACATCGTTTGGTATTTGGAACGGATATTGTGGAAATGTTTCGCCAAATCCGTGTTCTTCAAGACGACTGAGACTATCAACGAATCTTTTGGAACGACAACGACGGTCAACTCATCGAATACCAACTGACGACAGTCACTTACGGTACCAGCTGCGCACCTTGGCTTTCTCTACGGGTGCTGAAGCAGTTGGCCATCGATGAAGATCATCAATTTCCTTTGGCCTTACCGACATTCATCAAGGGAAGATATGTCGACGACATATACGGAGGTGCAGAAACAGAACATCAACTGGAGGAAATCATCAAGCAACTAATCGATCTCTGCATGGCGGGCGGCACGCCATTGCAGAAGTGGTGCTGTAATGTACCAAAAGTACTGGAACGACTCGGATTATCTCCAATCATCAAAGTCGAGGAATCAACAGTGAAAGANGGGTGCTGAAGCAGTTGGCCATCGATGAAGATCATCAATTTCCTTTGGCCTTACCGACATTCATCAAGGGAAGATATGTCGACGACATATACGGAGGTGCAGAAACAGAACATCAACTGGAGGAAATCATCAAGCAACTAATCGATCTCTGCATGGCGGGCGGCACGCCATTGCAGAAGTGGTGCTGTAATGTACCAAAAGTACTGGAACGACTCGGATTATTATCAGGATCATCTCCAATCATCAAATTCGAGGAATCAACAGTGAAAGTGTTGGGACTTTGCTGGCAACCCAATTCTGACACTTTTCACTACAAGGCAAAGAACTTCAACGGGGACACCATCACCAAGCGCGTAATTTTGTCCGAAATCAACGTTAGATCCGGAGGAGAAAAATCCAATAATTCTCCCTCGTCATTCACCACTCTTATCGCTCATCATCGCAGACGCTCATCACCGGAGTTTCCATAGGGGAACTCAACTCACATTGGCACATATTCGGCAGAGATATTGGATCATCGGTGGGCGAGCTCCAGTACGCTCACACATCATCAAGTGCGTGACTTGCGCACGTCAGCGGGGATTGAGAGCTCAACAGCTGATGGGACAGCTGCCGGCACGACGAGTGACACCATCAAGAGTCTTTCTTCACTCAGGAGTAGACTTTGCAGGCCCAATCAACATCTTGAGATGGAGAGGATCAGGAGCAAACAAGACAATGTATAAGGCGTACATCTGTCTGTTTGTTTGTTTCGCAACATCGGCTCTTCATCTGGAACTGGTAACGGATCTAACAGTGTAGGGGTTCATCGCAGCATACAGGCGCTTCACTTTAAGAAGGGGAATTTCTGCAACCCTGACCAGTGACAGGGGGATCAATTTCATTGGGGCAAAGAAAGAACTAAAGAAACTCTTCGACCACTCATCAAGCGAATCGGCTATTCTCAGGGATCAGCTAGCATCAGACGGAACTACTTGGAAATTCGACCCTCCCTACTCGCCACACATGGGAGGCAAATGGGAAGCTGCGGTAAAATCATCGAAATATCATCTCAGATGAATCATTGGAACCTCGACCTTGACGTACGAGGAATTTCCGACTCTTCTTACTCAGGTCGAGGCTATACTCAACTCAAGGCCACTCTGCCCACTAACCAATGACCCACAAGACACATAGGCCTTGATACCAGGACATTTCATCATCGGAGAAGCACTCACAACAATTCCGGAACCATCACTACAGCAAATCAACACGACGAGACTCAACAGGTGGCAAATCATCTCCCAGAAAATTCAAAATTTCTGGGAACATTGGGCACGAGAGTGCATTCATCGATATCAGCAAATCTACAGGTGGAAACAGCCAACGAACGAGATCAAAATTGGTTCGTTGGTCCTCATCGTGGACGAGCGGGAGCCACCAGCAAAATGGCCCCTAGCTCGAGTCATCGAAATTCAACCGGGACAGGACAACCAGACGAGAGTCATCAAACTGAGGAAAGGCAACCAGGAAGTTCAACGGGCAATTCATCGATTGGTACCATTGCCAATCAACGACGACCTACTGGAAGGTCAACAGTGAATCTCATCATCTATACATCGTCACCGAAGGGTGACGCAGGGCGGGCGGGATGTTTAAAATCTGGCCAAAATAGAGTCAAATTGGTCATTCATCCCCCTGGGCAATTATCGATAGTTATCGGCAATCATCGAACACGGACGAGGCGGTCGTCCGTGTCGCAATCGTCAGTATACCATCGAACCTCATCTCGGACAGTTACCGTGAAAGTTATCGGGACAATTATCGGACCGTTATCGTAATATCATCTATTTGTTTTGTGTCAATACAGTCCACTCGGGAAATACATCTATTTATTCGTTGTTGTAAACTAACGTTCCAAGTGAAATGTTTGTGCGAATTAAACGGCAAATCATCCGAATTCACCTCTTTTATTATTTGTGCACCCAACCCAAAATCACCTCTCCTCCGGACCACCCAACTCATCAAATCTCGAGTAGACTTTGAACAGTTGCGGCTGGAGGATGACACCTATACTGCTCGATCCTTTTTTCGATGAAAAATGCGCTGGAGCATATGGGGCATTTCATGTTAATTCGACCAGTTTAAACCCTGATCATCTCAGATTCGTTTCATTTTTTTATTCATGATTCTACTCGATGAAAAATCCACCGTTTTTTTTCAGATTTTTTAATCAATTCTTTAATTTTTTATCAATTTTGGAAGTAGATTAACGAAAGCCCCATTTTAAAAATCTGAAAAAATTCATAAAAATTTTATGCTACCAAAAAGTTGTTTCAAACTATTTTTTAGAGTGGAAATAGAAATATTACGCCCTACGCTAACGCTATTTCTGTATGCGCTAGGAAAAAAATTACATTTTATCTATAGAATTTACGTTAGCGGAAATGCTGTATCCGAATCCGATGTCGATTTTTACAAGTTTTAGTCAGGTCTATTTATTTATAACATTTTATTGTTTAATCGATCATATCATGGAAACGGTTGCAGATAGAGAACAAAATTTCAAATAAAAGATGTTTGTTATATAAAAATATACATTTTTTATCATATAACTTTTTCTCCTAACTGCGATAGATAACGAGTTATCATGGATGGGAGGGAAGCGGGCAGCATGTTAACACTTTCGCGGATGTTAGGGCAATCGGATGTGTTCATTGGCCAACTCGATCGAGATAGAGGAGAATTGAATTCTGCAGGATAAAATTCATATATTTTTCCATATATACAAATTTTTTGTTCTTGAGCACAGTGAATACCGCAAATCTATTTGCATAGACTTATGAATCTTAGTTTCTTGAAGCAGAGATTTGAACTTCAGCTTTTAATCATTAAAATCGCAGAAGATGGAGAAAAAATTCCCTGGAGATTCGCCGAAATCTACATTTTAGGGCTTACTTCGACTTGATTATTGACTTCTCTCGATATTGACATTATTGGCTTCTGGATGGATGCCGCGTTTGGTTTCAGCATTGCGCCGACGGTTCGCAAACATTACAGTCTGCATCTTCAGGGCTGTGAGCTCCAATTCTGAGCTCCGATGTCTGATTAATTAAAACATGATTGGCTGACACCCCTCCCTTCCCTTCCCCCCACCATCACAGGGGAAGACATAAAAGGACTACCCTCAGACATCGGAGCTCAGAATCGGAGCTCACAATCCTGAAAATACAGACTGTAATGTTTGCGAAACGTCGGCGCAATGCTGAAACCAAACGCGGCATCCATCCGGAAGCCAATAATGTCAATATCGAGAGAAGTCAATAATCAAGTTGAAGTAAGCCCTAAAATGTAGATTTCGGCGAATCTCCATGGAATTTGTTCTCCATCTTCTGCGATTTTAACGATTAAGAGCTGAAGTTCAAATCTGTCCTTCAAAAAACTAAGATTGATAAGTTTATGGAAATAGATTTGCGGTATTCACTGTGCTCAATGACAAAAAATTTGTATGTATGGAAAAATGTATGAATTTTATCCTGCAGAATTCAATTCTCCTCTATCTCGATCGAGTTTGCCAATGAACACATCGGAGCGCCCCAACATCCTCGCAAGTGTTAACGTGCCACTTTCCTCCCATCCATGATAACTCTTTATCTATCGCAGTTAGGAGAAAAAGTTATATGATGATGTTCGAAACGCAGCTAAAATCTCCATGTTGTTCACGGTCGACTACCTCGGCCATCTCCGAAAATCTCCGTTACGCTTCGGGTCGACGGACACAGGTCAGCGCGGCATCCGGTAGAAAAAAACGTACGGTAGCATTCCGAAAATCAGCGAGTTCATATCGAGTAGTAGTTCAGTTGTGTTACGGTATCGTTTCAAAAATGATATAATCGAGTCAAGCTAATAGCATTCAACATTTAATACTTTCATTCAGTACATCACCACAATAATTAGTTAAGTTCAATTAATTTCAGTGAATCAACTTGATCAAAATTTAAAGCCTATCAACAGTGTTAATTAAACCAATTAAACCAAATAGTGTACATAAGATATTAACGACGTGGTTCGATGCCACCAATAAACGGGAATTTTTATAATCCGTTTCAACGTACTTTTTTCCAGCATTTCCCTCCATATTTTCTCCCACATCCACCCTAACACCAGTTCCCCACCAAGCAGTGGTCCTTCGAGCCGGATCGTGGGTTAAAAAGTGTGAAAAGTTCTGTGAAAATTTAGAAAAGGACGCCTCGTGGTGAATAGACTTCCGGGGTTCACACGAGCGACTCAACGGACAGGACAAAGGGACAGTGACTTTGTTTATATTCCATAGTAGTGAGGAAGTAAACCAGATACCAGTGAAATTCAGTGTCGAAATCGGGAGTGTTTGTAAGCGTCGAGTGTCGGCGAAGCCCCGCAACGCTTGGCCCACGTGCGCCACGCAACAGGCGAATCACCGAGCGTCCGGCAGTCGCTCAGATCCTCACCATGATAGACGACACTCAAGTCAACGACCCCACTGAAGGAGGCAATCAACAACAACACAGCACGGAGGAAAATCCTCAGGCCACACCTGATAAGGGAGCAGTTCAAAATTAGCCAATCAACACTCAGGATGAACTCAACCTACGAGGTGTATCCTCAAAGTCACCGGAAGTCAACAATTCAGTGCCATCACCCCCTAAGCCAACTCTCAACACACTGCAGGAGAATCAACTAAGAGTTCTGATATTCAAAGTTGTCACCTTGATGGACATTTATCACGAACTCCCGATGAGAGCTCGACGATGAGTACGATTTCATGACAGACGAGAGAAGATGGCTCAATAGAAATCAACAGAATCTTAAAGCAGTTTAAACGAGTGAATCCAGTTATTCACTCACAGCTCATCATCAACATTCTTCAATCGTGACCTTGGCGGAGACTCAGGGAATTTACGACTCTCTTGATTCAACAAAGCGTTCATCAGAAGGAAATCCAACGTCTGGAGTATCGACAGCACCAGAGAACCTCACCAAGTCCAATTCAATCTAAGGAGAACCTCATCGAGTAGATAATCGTTCATCTACTGAATGAATGTGTAGATGACAAAGATCTCAATTAGTTCGAATTGAATTTGGAGAACTCCAACTGACAAGATTTAATTACTCTTGCCTAAGAGGCATCAACGAATTAAGAAGTTCAACTCAGTACTAGCAGAAATCAACTTCTTCAAGTTCCTCAGACAATCCAACAATATCTCCATCACCAGCGAGAGATGGACAGCAAGTTGACATTCAACAAGAGTAGCCAGTGAATTACTATCAAGATTGGTAATTCAACATCAACCTCATTGATCATTCTCAGTACCGAAGTTCAGGGTCTTCATAAGCAACCGAAAGACTCAACAATCAGCTGATCAATAAGAGAGCAGCGAATTTCAACAATCAAGATCATCAACAGCAGAAACGAAGTGAAAACCAGAGATTCCAGGATCGAGAGTTAAGTATCATTTCCTATTATTATTTTGGCGAGTGATACGTC
The DNA here is from genome assembly GCF_001412515.2 of Diachasma alloeum. Lineage (NCBI taxonomy): Eukaryota > Metazoa > Arthropoda > Insecta > Hymenoptera > Braconidae > Diachasma > Diachasma alloeum. Next base: position 136,054 of record NW_021680566.1, read on the forward strand.
TCTCACCCTGTGTGACTCCTCCTAGCAATCATCAACAAAACGCTCAACTCCGACTGAGGGAATTTACGCCTCTCTCGAGTCAACGGAACGCTCACCAGAAAGCTCACCAGAAGGAAGAACAGCACCAGTAGGTCGTCAAAAGCTCGTCAGAAAGAGACTCGACCTGCAGAGAAACAGCCAGTCCAATAACTCCACCTCCAAAGAAGGTCATCCACGCTGGAGACACGGAGCTATGTGGAATCAATGCACATCACACGAAAAGAGTGATGTCTGGAAATCTCCAAGCAGATGAAGGTGCAGAGGAAGTAGGAATCAATGCCCACACTTGCAGGAAACTCACAGCCAGACTGCCATCAGTCTCACATACCAGCAGTGATCGGTTTTCACCAAGAATTTGAGTAAACCGATTCAACTATCATTAGCTTGATCCAATCGACACTAGTAGAGGGACTGACAACTAAGGTGGATGTCCCGTCATGTCTTGAAATCGAGCAGAAGAATAAAGTAGTTGGCGCCAACACAAAGCAATGATTGAATACCAAGGAGCACAATCAATTGCAAAGGTTGTTTACCGAGAGTTTCTCCAGTGGCCACAAGAGAACGTTCGAATGATCAGCCGAGAGAGCTTCACCGAAGAACAGGGATCCAGGCAAATCTGCAACTCAATACACGGACAAAAAGCAGAGCTATCAACGACCAGATGAGCAACGAGCAGAGAGTAAATGAGCAATGTATTATTCGATTTCAGTCAAGGACATCAGCATCAGTACTCAGAAAATCACCATTCAAAAACTCACATCAATTTCAATAAATTGATGAGTCAAATCCCTCGATCTGCAGAGATTCAACGAATCATAAAGTTCAACAAGAAAGAAGAGGCACGGGAATAGAGACAAAGCGGCATCAGTATGATCAGAACTTCCTCCAGCATATTACCTATCGCATCATGGAGCTCCGAGAGACGATGCAATCATTAAGCAGCTGCGAGTTCCAGTAAACAACTCCAGCAAAATTCAAACGAAAATCAGCTAGAAGAAACTCTCCAACACAAGCAAGCCTGAACCAAGAAATCGAGAAGTTCAGGAAATTCACCAACGAACCATTTGCAAGGTGCGTCAACACAGAGCAGCTCAACCAGTAAGAAACCACCTACGTCAAGGTCAGACTCTAGACTGGATCGAAATCAATATAGTCGCCGAGTTGAACATGAATCAGAGAATCAACAACTCCAAGCCCGGGAGCGCAGGAAACAACTCGATCGAGAGGTAAAGTATCATTTTTCTATTATCAATGTTGACAAATGATACCGCCCTCATCCATTGTTTTATTCCCGAGGTAAACCAACATCAGAGAAAATCAGCAGAGAGCCACTTAACGGGAGGATCCACGCGTCTCTAAGGGGCACCACCTTCCAGTAGCAGTCGAGACACTCACCAAGGGTCATTACGTTGATATCAACCTACAAGACAAAGCAGCTCGACTCGAGGACAGTCAATAAGGGAGTAATGTCATCAGATATAACAAGTTCAACGACTCATTGGGTTGAATCACTCGAGTCGCCATTCAAGAAAAAATTCTCCTCAAGAATCCAGAGAGGCTCAAACGCAGAAAAGGCTATCAACGAGCCAGCATCAACAGTGGTGAGACCATCACCAGAATAAGCGACAGATCAGGTGTCAATGCCGCCTGGGACCTATCCTCACAACTAGAGAACTCCAACAAACGATCTGCAAATTCAGCAAATTCAACAATAGGTCGTCATCCACAGATACTCAACCTGCTGCAGAGGAATTCATGACTTCTCCGAACTCAAATGATCCTCAACTACCGATCATCAGCGGCAACGATGATAATGAATCACCACATGGAAATTCAATTCAACAAGCGATGCTTGGCAATCACGAAGAGATTCAGCACTCATCCCTATGCGAGATTGCGTAACATCAAAGTTCAATTTTCGACTGGAGGAATTCACGACTCCTTAAGCTCACTACAATCTATAGCGAGATATTCATATGGAACTCACCGTCACGAAAATTCGGCCAATCAGCAATCCAAGTCATTCAACAAATCGATTATCACCAATTGCAGTCGATTTCATCAAGATATTCAACGACAGACCTGAAGCAGAGGATAAACGGAATAAGGTTTCATTCACCAGGAACTTACAACTACGGTGAGTCGGACATACTCAATGCCTCCGGCATTGGCAGAGAGGATATCATCACCATGAAGCTTAGAGCCGCATCAAATCGCACCAGCGAATTGTACCTCTATAGACATCACCGAGGCAGCTAGCAGATTATCAACAGTAGTGGGCAGAATTTGAATAAATCAATCAAGACTTTGAAAACTGGCTACAATCAACAATCGATGCTCCACCCATGGACATCCCAGAGGTGGGTAAAGAAGTAAAACCAGCACCAGCGCATCCAGTTGCAATTAAAATCAATGAAGTCGCAGAGCTACTCATCGGATATCAGACGATGGCTAAATCACTAGCCGTAACAGTAACAATCAACAGAGCAATCGACAGATTCAGGAGGCAGCCAATGCCCCCGGGACCTGTCTTGACGACAAGAAAACTCAACGAAGCGAGATTGGTTTGGGTAAAGAGAATACAATACCAATACTTTGCTCCAACTCTTCGAGTACGTCACACAAATCACCAACAGCCGAGAAATCATCAACTAACTAAGCTGACACCAACTCTAGACTACGTTTTCGTTCATGAGATTGGGGGACGCCTCAAGAACTCACAACTAAATCGAGATGAAATTCACCCAATAATCTTGCCTCGCCAGTCACGCCTCACCACATTAGTCATTGAAGAAGCTCACCGCAAGACCCTCCACGGAGGGACTCAACTCACCTTGGCCTACACACGTCAAAGGTATTGGATAATCGGTGGCAGAGGTACAGTTAGAGCGTACATTTACCGCTGTGCCATCTGCACCAGACAGCGAGGAAGACAGGCCCAGCAACAGATGGGTCAAATACCAGCAACGAGAATCTCACCAGCAAGAGCATTTTTCCATACGGGGGTGGACTATGCAGGACCATTCGCCATCCTCAAATAGAGACCAACGAATGCACAACCAGCGTCAGTGCACACTGCAGTTTTCGTGTGCTTCACCACATCAGCAGTTCACCTAGAGCTAGTTACCAGACAGACAACAGACGCCTTCATCGGAGCCTACAAGAGATTCACCGGAAGATGTGGTATTTCAGCTGTCATGTACAGTGACAATACTACTACCTTCGTGGGCGCAGCAGAGGTCTTAGAGAAGATCTATCACCAAGCATCCAGAGAAAATCAACAGATTCAGGCTGCTCTCGCCACCAATGGGACTCAATGGAACTTCTCACCACCAATAGCACCACATTTTGGTGGCAAATGGGAAGCAGCAGTGAAATCAACAAAGTATCCCCTCAGAAGAGTCTTGGGGACAACAACACTCATATTTGAGGAACTCAACAGTGTCGCGATCCAGATAGAGGCCTGCCTAAATTCCAGGCCAATCTGTCCCATGTTACATGAACCAGACGATCTCCAAGTACTCACCCCAGGACAATTCCTGATAGGTGAGCGTCTCCACTTGATACCAGAGCCATCAATCTTCGACAAGAAACCCAGCAAGCTGCAGAGATGGACCCTAGTAACGCAGTTGACTCAACAGTTCTGGTCCAGATGGGTCAAAGAGTGCCTTCAACGTTACCAGGCAATCTACAAGTGGACACATCGAGAAGAGAACATCAAGGTTGGCGACATGGTGCTGATGATTGACGAAAATTATCCACCATCACAGTGGCCAATCGGATGAGTAATTGCGACACGCCCAAGAGCAGATGGGCTAACGAGAATTGCAACCATAAGAACCGCAAAAGCAGAAGTACCAAGCCAGGCAGATGAATCACCAATCACTCAGAACATCAGAACAACCTACACAGAGCTTGATAGACCAATCACCAAGCTCTGCCGGCTGCTATCAGATCCACCACCTCCAGAACAACCTCCAGACGATGATGCAGAAGGAGGTAACAGGAGTAGACGCACCATTAATTCATCATCCCTGATGATGAATTGCCCCCGTGGTGTTCGAAACGTAGCTAAAATCTCCATATTTTTCACGGTCGACTACCTCGGCCATCTCCGAAAATCTTCGTGACCCTTCGGGTCAACGGACACGGCGCGGCGCCCGGTAGAGAAAAACGTACAGTAGCATTTCGAACATCAGCCAGTTCATATCGAGAAGTAGTTCAGTTGTGTTACGGTATCGTTTCAATAATGATATAATCGAGTCAAGCTAATAGCATTCAACATTTAATACTTTCGTTCAGTACATCACCACAATAATTAGTTCAGTTCAATTAATTTCAGTGAATCAACTTGATCAAAATTTAAAGACTATCAACAGTGTTAATTAAACCAAAGAGTGTACATAAGATATTAACGACGTGGGTCGATACCACCAATAACTGGGAATTTTTATAATCCGTTTCAACGTACTTTTTTCCAGCATTTCCCTCCACATTTTCTCCCACATCCACCGTAACTCCAGTTCCTCACCAAATAGATAAAAAATGTGTGTTTTTACATAACAAACATCTTTTGTTTGAAATTTTGTTCTCTATCTGCAACCGTTTCCATGATATGATCGATTAAACAATAAAAATGTTATAAATAAATAAACCTGACTCAAACCTGGCCTGTTTTAATTGATCAGCTAATCAATTAAAATATAATTGGCTGATCCTTCCTCCCTGCCCCTATCCCCACCTACACAGGGGAAGGCATAAAAGGACTACCCTCAGACATCGGAGCTCACAGCCCTGAAGATGCAGACTGCAATGTTTGCGAAACATCGGCGCAATATTGAAACAAAACGCGGCCTCCATCCGGAAGCCAATAATGTCATTAATCATGACCGCGAAAGCCTTAAAACTAAGGTTCTCTCGATATTCATTAACTATTCAATTCCTTTCTGGGCGATTGCACGTGCAACCGGGAGTCGAGAAAAATCGATGACACCGATTTTGTTCAGTGGGAATCAAAGGCGATAGGAATTTTTTTTACAAGCGAAAAAAACGCAAAATTTTAAAAACATCATAACTCGTACAAAAATTTTTATCTTGGATTGAAATTTCAACTGAAGCCTTATCTCATGATTCAGAATTGAGAGAAAAATCGTGAACAAAATCGGAATTCAATTTATAGAAATAACTAGTATTTGCCAGAAAAATTATAATCTGAAAATAATAAGTATTTTTTTGAATCAATGCAGCTATTACACGATTAATTTCCATATTTACTATAAAATATGACGTGAAATACTTTGCTGGTAATATCAAATTTTTGTAATTTTTTCCAAATTTCCCAGTAGGGGCCTTCGTCAATCAACTTAGAAAATTCATAAGAAATTGACGGATCAAATGGCAAATCATCAATTATATCTCAAATTCAATGGTGAACATTTTTCGTTTGAACCATTCTCCTCTATCTCGATCGAGTTTGCCAATAAACGCATCGGAGCGCCCCAACATCCGCGCAAGTGTTAACGTGCTGCCCACTTCCCTCCCATCCATGATAACTCTTTATCTATCGCAGTTAGGGGAAAAGGTAATACAATAAAAAATATGTATTTTTATATAACAAACATCTTGTTCGGTTTTCCACCGAATTCTTTTCCGCACACACACACTCACGCACACTCGTTCCTCTCGCATGCTTGCATGGCTTATCTCACTGACCTGCGCAACCGACTGAACTGACCAGTGGCCTCTCACCTCTGACACCTGAGGCGCCACTTGATGGACAGGTGTCCAGCGAACGCCCCCACTTAAATTGGGGCACGTTTGGACCTTCAATTTCCGCTAGCTGCCACCTCGTGGCCTATTAATCGCTCTCATTTGCATAACGCCGTCGACTAGTGCACGCGCTTTTTGCTCTTTTCTTTTGCTTAACGCATTGTTAGTTGCCCTGCTGTTTTATAAATTGCTCATCGCTTTTAAACTGTTAAAATGATCCGCGCATAACTATTGTTCTTCTCATTGTGTTAATAGTGTAAATAATTGACTTTGTTTGATAATTAAATCGACTATTGTGACAACCATGCACGTGCAGTGAATTCTGGACCCTCTCACGCTCCCGTAAAAAATCCATTCGCATCTCATTCATCACTCGCTCATTCCACAGATCTCAGACCCGGCATCGAACACATCTTTTGTTTGAAATTTTTTCTCTATCTGCAACCGTTTCCATGATATGATCGATTAACCAATTAAAATGTTATAAATAAATAGACCTGACCATAACTTGTAAAAATCGACGACGGATGCGGATTCAGCACTTCCGTTAACGGAAATTCCATAGATAAAATGTAATTTTTTCCCCAGCGCATACAGAAATAGAGTTAGCGTAGGGCGTACTATTTCTATTTCCACTCTAAAAAATAACTTGAAACAACTTTTTGGTAACATAAAATTTTTGTGAATTTTTTCAGATTTTTAAAATGGGACCTTCGTTAATCTACATCAAAAATTGATAAAAAATTAAGGAATTGATTAAAAAAATCTGAAAAAAAGTCAGGGTGGATTTAGCATCGAGTAGAATCCTTAAAAAAAAATGAAACGAATCTGAGATGGTCAGGGTTTAAACTGATCGAATTGACATGGAATGCCCCATATGTTTACTGGGAAAATAAATATTGAATTTGAGAAAATTATCGAAATGAGCCGAATTAAAAAAAGTTTGGGAGTATTTAGTGAGAATAAATTTATATGAACAGATTCCCAATGCAGTAGGCTGAAAAAAATCTAAACAAGGAGGGTTGCGAGCCTATTCGACAGAAGCAACAGACATTCATTTTATTCGTTATTAGTCTTTTCATCACGCTATGTGAAAATAGTATATTTCGATACAAGTGCAACGGGGTGGCAACGAGTGTGAAGTTGGCGGCCCGAGGCGAAGCCGAGGGCTGCAAAACACACAAGTTAAAACACCCCGTCGCACGTGCATCCGAACTATATTTTTTGTTAGTGATGTTACGTTCAGCGAGTGCCGAACTGTGCCATCTTTCGTTTACTAGTAAACGAAAAGGCACTTTTCGACACGGGCTGAACGTAGCAGCAGTGATAAAATAGTATATTTCGATATAAGTGCGACGGGGTGGCAACGAGTGTGAAGTTGCCAATCACACTGCCAATCACACGAGTTAAAACACCCCGTCGCACGTGTATCCGAACTATATTTTTCATCATGCTGTGACGAAAAGTGAACTTTTCGGCACGCTCCGCGTGCCTAAAAATCCAATTTCCGCCACATTGTGATGAAAAATATTGTTCGTAACTCGTGAAAAATAGTATATTTCGTAACGAGTGCAAAAAAGTGTTTTTAAAAGCGAGTGATATAATCCCACGAGCTAAAAAAAATTTTTTCACGAGTTACGAACAATATTTTTCATCACAATGTAGCGGAAATTGGACTTTTAGGCACGCGGAGCGTGCCGAAAAGCTCACTTTTCGTCACAGCGTGATGAAAATGTTTTTTAGGTCGTGGGATTATATCACGAGCCGAAGGCTCGTGATATAAACCTCCCACTCGCCAAAAAACACTTTTTTGCACTCGTTACGAAATATACTATTTTGTTAGTGATGTTACGTTCAGAGAGTGCCGAACTGTGCCATTTTTCGTTTACTTGTAAACGAAAAGTCTTTTCGTTTACAAGGTTCGACTTTTCGTTTACTAGTAAACGAAAAAGCACTTTTCGACACGGGCTGAACGTAGCAGCAGTGACAAAAAATAACTTTTGAAATTTTCTCATTCTTGTACGCACGATAACTTGAGCAAAAATTAAGATAGCAAGATGAGATGTTGATATGAGTTGAGATTTGGTATGATTATAGCTCTTACAATACTGAAGGTTGGTAATTTGCATAGGCCCGATCGAACGAGCATTTTCAGAGATATTTAACTGTCAAGTGGTCCCATAATAAGGGAATCTCCGCTGTTTTTTTTCTTTTCGCACAAAAACTCCATGAATACAAAATCCATAAAAATTTGTTTTCCTAATTTTAAATCCATAGAACATATCAACATCTTTGTTGTCGGTCAGGACGTACACCAATGGATTATTAAAATCTTCTGAGAACTCGACTCGCCGAAAATCCCAATATTTAACCTCAAAATTTAATGATTTTGCACTTTTTTAAATCGAGTTTTTGGATTATCTGACAACTATTTCGCTTCCATATGCCCGTTTTCTATTGATTGAAAGTTCAAAATTACGTGTGAACGTGGAATCAATTTTTTTCGTTCAACTTTTTTTCCCTCGAAATCGTAACATACATGGGGCGGGGATTCTCTTACCGTGCGACCAACTCTGTGCGGTGGAGAGCTGCGACAATTTAAGGGTTAACTTTTTGTATAAATCGATTTCATTAAAAGGTTGAATATTTTCCTCTAGACACCCTGTAGCATATGGTTACGGATGTATGCCTGTCCCAGACCCCTGACCCTCGACTCAACACGCGTCCAACTAACGTTACCGGCCGCAGTATGGCGCACCGGTCACCCGTACATCCCCCACCATACTCCACGCTCTATTATTGAAAGATCAAACGAGCTCGCCGAAGGCGGGCGAAGGTTGATGGAAATTATTCGAAAAGTCTCGTTTGAAGATGATAATTATTCTAGTCATGCTTGCCATGCCTAACATCACAACGTTTAACGTCTATATATTCAAATTTTTGGCGCCCCGCGCCATCTTATCCCTAGAGTGACTCTCCTCTAACTTCATATTGTTTTGTTCAACGAATATTTGAATTATCACGGTGTAGAGAAGATGATGCGTATGATTTATTCTTTTGGGTAATGTCTTAGGGTGGGAGATTATCATCTTTGAACGAGACTCTTCATACAATTTCGATCAAAATTCCCCGGCCTTCGGCGGGCTCATTTCATTTTTCAATTATATTGGGAGTCTCGTTCTCGATGATTATTATTGTAGTTTTTTAGAGAATGTGATAATTCATAATCAGCTATTTATAGCAATGCAATTCCAGCCTTGTTCAAGTTCCGAAGAAGAAAGATTATGAAATAGTTATAATAGAGAACCTAATTAATAACGTATACAACTCTACTCGAAATTACATATGCTTATTGGTTATCAAGCACTTGGATGGGTTTCGTTATAGAATATAACAAAATTTCTGGGACCGGTAACCCACCGAACATTGCATTCAATTGTAGCAATAACTCTTGCTCTGTTATGGACGGTCTATTTCGATATCTTCTAATGTCGTAGATTTTGCACAGTAACCTATGGTTTGAATCACATTGATACCTATTTCTCCGAAGGATTTTTCAATCCAATTACCAATAGTCTGTGTATATATCACTTTAAACAGTTTGGGTTTCCTAATCTGTAGATTATTTGTTAATAGGTTACGCGAATCTCGGTTGAGAATAATTCGCTCGATATATTCTGATATTGTAAACCATGTACAAAGTGTTGGTTCCTATATAGAATGAATGGTAAGATAAGCACGAACTCATATTTATATTGATCAAGGCTACAGTCTGAAATTCCTGAAGTCTGGTTAGCGCTCGAAGTGTTGCCCTTTCCTCATCTGTCATACTTAAATTTAACTCCTTAATGGATGAAGTTTTTCTAGATATTCTGAAACTCGTGTAATATTGCAGGCTGTAGAGCACTCTAATTTGCGAAAATTCTCTTGAAATACACTTCTCATGGGGTGAGAAAACAAACCATCATTATTTCTATCATTAACTGAAGCTAAAGGGATATCCCCTCGAGAAGTATTGGTGTACTATACTTTCAATCATTCTTTACTTCATAGTTGAGAATTTCAATAATATTTTAGTCTTTGTATTGGTTCAATTCAAATGCATGGCATCAGTGCAATTTCACTAGTATTTCGAAGCAGTATCGTATCGCTTAACACTCGAAGATATACTAGAACCATAGAACAGATAAATATGACGATAGTTTTCACCGATTTCTCGCTTAAGAAATCTTGAACGGATAATTGTACTACTTTAAATGAGAAGTTGTATACTGATGAGTCCTCGTTCCTATGAGGAGACATGAGCGAAAAAATGAATGAGGATTATAGAACCTTGGATGCTCAGTATTGATCTAAGTAAATCTGGGATATCACCGATGTGTGGATATACTGGAATCCTTAATACTTCACTTGACTGATAAATGATTATTCTCCAAGAATGAAGAAAGAATATAAACAAGAGTAAACAGTTCATTCTCCTATAATCTTTGAAGACTCAGCTTGAAGATTAGAGAAACAAGATTTGGAATGTATGCTATTTTCCATCCCTGTTCGATATATCTTCAAATAAAACTACCGTGAAAGATGCGAAGTTTTCATGCTGAATCTGTATCAATGATACAAGATGCACATTGTGTTTCTATATTCTTGTTAAGGGGATACTTGAAGCGTTTCACCATAGATAGTCCTTTTCACACCATTCCCAGATTTTTGTAGATAATTCGTTTAAATGAGGGAGAAAAATCCCCCCACTGGTATTATCGAGATGAGGAACATACTCCTTAGTTTCATAAAATCGTTGTAATGGCAGACTCCAGTTTGTAGATGAAAATTCAGAGATATTTTCATGAGGAAATCTTCAAAACATATGGACGTTAATATAATTAACTAAGTCACAAATAACAGCTGGGAAGAGTACTAAATTTCGCTATGAGCACTATGTTCCGCGTTATTTCCTGACGCGACTTAATATTAAACTTACTCAATAGCTAACTAAAATAATTTTAATTATAAAATAAATAACGAAAGACCTTATGATGCTTCGGCACAACGAAACAATATGAAGTTAGAGGAGAGTCACCTTAGGGATAAGATGGCACGGGGCGCCAAAAATTTGAATTTATAGGCGTTAAACGTTGTGATGTTGGGCATGGAAAGCACGACTACAACAATTATCATCTTTGAACGAGACTCGCAATATAATTGAAACTAGGGCTAAAGTATACGATAACACGAAATCGCATTTATTTCTGAGAACCAATTTATTGTTTGTCAAATACGATGAAGGGAGAATAAAATGAGGAACTTATAACATAAGATATTTGTTCGTATAAAATGTGACAAAATTACAATCTTTCAACTTTTAGCGAATTTCGCTTGTTTTCTCTTCTCTTGAAGAGAAATTCTTGCATGTGTGTAGCAACAAAATTTGAATGTTTCAATGGTCACTTTCCGTGAGGGCCCAACGTTAAATTTCGCGAGGAGCACACATCGCGAGGGTGGCGAGAGTTCCAAGGGAATACGCTACTTCAACGATTTTTAAGAGCCACATAGAACAATCTCAGACTCTTAATTGTAAGAAGGATAATGTTGTTAATTATTCAGCTTTATTGAATTTTCCACGGAATCATTTCGGGCCCTGAAAAGTTAAATATTTGTCGGTCTCCCTATGAACCCCGTGATGTTTGAGTCTCATGAAATTTTAACATCCTCTTGCGACTCTCGTGGTGTTTGACTCGCGTAAAATTTGATCGTTTCCTTGTGATTCTCGTGACCTTTGACACTTGTGAAATTTGATCATCCTCTTGTGACTCATTTATCCATTCTGATCTTTAGACACCGATGAATCATCTGATTCTTGTGACCCTACCTGATTTTTCTGGTTGACCCTTAGACTTGGCTCTTGTACTGAGCCATTGTAATCCTTCGGATTTGATATTCATCACATACTTTGGTCCATGCAGCCATTCAAATACAGAAAATGCCATTGAATACATTTTAAACATTTTTGACGTATTATATAGGTATTTTATGTGCTTCCAGAATCTCTAATAAGTCAGAAATTCTATATTACATTTTATATATTTACGACGTATAATACGGATTTTTTACGTGTAATGTAAAAAAACTTTAGAATTGCCAGGAATGCCCAACCCTGATCATGATTAAACCAATTCGAGTTTGAATAAATGCCCTGGGTACAAACCTGAGGAGCTAAACTAACTCTTATTTTGGAAAAGTTGGTGAGTTCCAGATGATTAATTGTTAATTTAGGGTAAAGAAGTTTCTGACTCGGTCCAGCAATTATTTTGTCCGCACTGTGCAGTACACAGAAGTTATCCCATCTAATTTCCGGCTCGTTAGGTTTCATCTGCATTGAAAGAAAAATGAATACTGGAAAATCAACGATTTGCAAAGAACTGATTATTTCTTACCTGCACAGTTTGACGATCATACAATCGATTCCTAATGGTTTTAATGAGGCGGGGAGTGTCTGAAAAGAGGTAGAGTTGACGTACCTTATCCACTGGATGCTCACGAGAATTTTGGAATTGTTTTTCGTTCCTGACTCCACTCACGTGGAAAACACTGCAAAAAGCACGATTAGTGCTGGCACCGTCTGTCACAACTCCATGGATTTTTGCACCAACTGCTTCCATACAAAATATTGCTTTGACAATTAATTGAACAAGAACAACACCTTGTACTGAACCACGTGAAGCAAAATCTGCAATCGGCTGTGTATACGACACATTCAATGGTTGAAACATAATGAGTAAACCATGATTAGCTCTTTCGTTGACTTTTGGGAGAGGTTCCTGCCACGCCAAAATTTACGAGACCAGTGTACGAGAGATTCTGGGTGTCCACACCAACACTTTCACGTGTTATTATCTCGTCCAGTAAGAAAATCCCATGTCTGTCTTGTTCTTTTCTTTGACTAAAATTGATTTTCAATGTTTCGAAAAACATGGCATCAAAGCCACACACAAGTTTGATACCTGACAGATATCTGTAAGAATAGGAACGGATATATATATATATATATATATATATATATATATATATATATATATATAGAGATGCTGCAAGACGAGAAAAATGAGACAACAAACTCATTTTCAGCTTCAATCACATTAGGAAGTATACGAGAACAGAAGATTTTATTGAAATAAAAAGGTTAATAGATGAGGGTGCAGACTAGAGTATTCTCCACAGTTCATTAAAGTACTTCCTCTGTCATCTATAAAAACCTGGTGAAAATGTCGCAATGTAAGACGCGAAAATCAGATCATATGTTGTTGAGCACATTCAAAAACTATTCCAAATTCAAATATTTTTTCCACGCAAATTTTTCCACAAAGATTGAATGTTTGACGATGCATATGTCAAAAACTCGGGTGGAAAAATCACTTGAAACTTTGGAAATTGTTTTTAAGTGTGTAACAGGTAAATATTTCACCCTGAAAGATCAACTCGTACTCAGTTGACCCTTACAATTTCCTTCTGACATTTGAGACTTTTAATCCTATCATTTAAACTTTTCCAAGTCCGTTCTCACAGTTTATACTCTTACTATTTCGTAACTCCTGGGCTCATGGTAATTAAATCTGAGGTGAAGATATTTCAACTCAGTAACGATACACTAACCTTCTGATCGTTCGAGTCGTAGGTACTGGTAGGATTTGGTGCCTCCAGATAAATCTGTAACTGCTTGGTAATTGCATGTGCATGATCATGCATAAAAGTATCCAGGGTTTATCGTATCGCATCCCCTGAGGATTGTTTTTCTTCGCCGTCATCAAAATATGTCTCAACGCGAGTTTTTGATTATTGGAGAGATTTCCATTCGTCTCATATTGCTCCAATGCTGATTTTTTGTGCGCTTTCAATTTTTTTTTCACATTGTGCTACCCCTTTATCAGCTGCCACTTTAGCACGATGTGCTTTTTTCTCAGCAGCACGTATTTTTTAATGTAATTTAGATAATAGAGGTTTCTTTTTTGGGGATACAATTATGTGAATTCGTTTCGCTGAACCGCTATTCACTGAACTTCGCACTTCCATTCTTACTGATCATTTCAGTCCTGAACAGAAAATATAGATCCCTTCAACTCCTCAGAAATCCATAATGGACACAGATTATATCGCCAAATATCGACAATAGCTTTATGAGCTACTGAGCAATTCACTTGATTCAATTCATTCTGTACCTGATACCCCTGACATAGTCTGAGAGTACATAGGTCATATAATAATTGCTGCAGATCTCCAATCAACTCAATAGATGGAATTTTGAACGGTAACTTATTTTCCTCTTGAGTTCGCCCTAAAATATTGACTGTAACATTCATAGCATCCTTGACGATCAGTTCAATTGACGTCACTGACTTAATTTTTTCGTTACTTATAAACGACTTTGTCGTGAAGATATGAAGAAAGTTGATGTCATTGCAACAATCTCGGCGTTTTACCCAGCCAGATGGAATTATCATTTTTGCATTGCATAATTCAGAAAATGACACGTGAGAAATAGTGGTGCTCTCACTCCTTTCATCGGAAACATGTGATTTTTGCCCTTCAGGTCCCAGAAGATTCGGTGAAGACATAGAGGTAGATGTTGAGTTTGTGGGTTCAGGGAGGTTAGAGGGCAGATTAGTTTCCTGATGAGTTGAAGGAAACATTGGTGTCCAGTGAAAATGAGGGTCTTTTGGAGGCGATATAGGTGGTGTCTCCTAACATTGAGATCTTGAGGGATTTTGTGGAACCTCCAGGGGACGGTTCCATGAAAATATGGCTGGTATAACCCCTGTCTTTAATCGAGGGGTTTTGTTTCTCCACTATAAAATAAGAGCCAGGTATAACTAGTTAACACCTACACAACGGAAATCTCTCATAATTCCGCTCTACTTCTTTATTCTGTCTTCAATTTCCCTCGATTCTTCTTCTTCTCTATTACCATCTTTCATCTCGTTTCCCCTCATCTATGCCATTCTTCTCCAGGTTTTCTCTCTGTGTTCTTTTTTCTGTTCTTCACTGCTTTTTCATCCATATCTTAATATTGTTCATTTTCTTCATTCGTCTTCAACTGGCTTTCAACAAACTGTCACATTTGCCAACAGGATTCATAAGCTGCACTTTTCGTACATCTAATTTTGATCAAACAATCATTTCTAAGCATTCAACTCTGCGAAAGCTGTGCTTCTTTGCTATCAGCTAGTCTGAGCTGTGTCTCGTGACTATTCAGCTTGTTGATAGGTGTGTCTCTCGCCCACTCAGCTTCTTCAGAACTGTGTCTCTTGACCATTGAATTTAATCGACAGCTGTTGTGTCTTTATCATCAGCATAACTGAGCTGTGCCTCTAGAATATTCAGCTCTATAAGAGCTGTTATCCATCATATTATTAACTTATCTAAGCTGTATTTATTGATCAATCAGTTTTCTAGGAGCTGTTTCTTCTCAGCTCATCAGAGCTGTTATCAATATTACTGAGTTTCATTGGAACATTTTTCCTGGGACATTCAGCTTCTCAACAGCTGTGATATCTTCGCTTAAGGTGTTTTATTCAGCGTAACAGAGCTATTATGAAGATTACTGAAGTATGAAATTTTTTTTCAGCTTGTAATTATTCAATGAATAAATCGATACGTTATAGCATCAATCTTAATTTTTTTCATTCATTATGCCTTTATTCAATCGTCAAATAATCTTAGCGGATGGGCGAAAGGGCTGGTTATCTGATGATGAAATCGACTACTTCGCTGCACTTTTACAAGAGCAATTTCAGTTTGAATTCCGTCAATCGTGGAAATTCATGCTTCCAGGATTCATGGAACCTATCAATTCCAAAAAGACACATATTCATATACTACATCATTCAAGTGACAAATTGTCAAGCAAAGATGCCGCAGAAATGCGCGGTGGATACTGGATTTGTACGTTTTTCGACACTGAGTCTATTTATGTTTATGATTCCTCCAATGCATATGAGCTCAAAGAACGCAATAAAACATATTTATGAATGTTATACCCAAAGAGGATTAACTAAAGTAGAGACTCAGATCTCTGGGTTGAAGTGACCCCAAGCCAAAAATTGTTCGACCCCAACGGAGGGATGGCGCCACGCTCGAATCTGACGGCTGGGCGAACTGCCTGTGCAGGTAACTCGGCAGTAGCAGTCCCGCTGTCACAGGGATAGTTTCGGAGGGGAATTTATGCTGTCCTCGTCCTCAACATGTTCTTAATGTTTCTCAGGTGATTCATTTGCTGGCTAATTAATATTAAGGAATGAAACCCAGACGGTGTGATACAGAATTAAATTCCCCGTCAATCGATCCCCGTTGCATCCCTTAATCTCTGTAACAAAAAAATACAAACTACGACAAAAATCATGGGCCAGTGAGAAACATAATTTTCTTCTCGGCGCACAGTGACTTTTCACCATTCGCCCGCGAATTAAAAATTTGTCTTCCCCTCCTAATTGAAATTAAGCGAGGAAAAAAAGGCTATTTGACGGAGAACTAAATTACCCATCAATTAACCCTCTTTCATCCCTTAATCTCTGTAAAAAATGGAAGAAAATGTCATGGACATCACAGCGCAGTAGGAAAAATAATTGTTTTGCGGCGCACAGTGATTCCCGGTAATTAAAAATTCACCTCTCCCCTCCTAATTGAAATTAAGCGAGGAAAAAAAGGCTATTTGACGGAGAACTAAATTACCCATCAATTAACCCTCTTTCATCCCTTAATCTCTGTAAAAATGGAAGAAACTGTCAGGGAAATCACAGCGCAGTAAGAAAAATAATTGTTTTGCGGCGCACAGTGACTTTTCACCATTCGCCCGCGAATTAAAAATTCACTTCTCCCCTCCTAATTGAGATTAAGGAATGAAGGGATGAAGAGATGAAGGGATGGCAGTTCAACAGAGAATTAAATTCCCCATCAACTAACCCTCTTTCATCCCTTAATCTCTGTAAAAATGGAAGAAACTGTCACGGAAATCACAGCGCAGTAAGAAAAATAATTGTTTTGCGGCGCACAGTGACTCCCGGTAATTAAAAATTCACCTCTCCCCTCCTAATTGAGATTAAGGGATGAAAAAAGGGCAGTTCGACGGAGAATTAAATTCCCCATCAAGTAACCCTCTTCTATTGGGAACAGGAAATATCGTTGAGGGCGCTGTTTTTTGCCAATATGGCCGTCAAAGAGGTATACACACACGCGCTCACACAAGCCCCCATTTGCTTGTGTATCTTAGATGTGCACCCTTAACGCAGGCATTCATAGAAGGCGTCTTGTTATTAAGCGTCCCCAATCCCTTAATCTCAATTAGGAGGGAAGAGGTGAATTTTTAATTACCGGGAGTCACTGTGCGCCGCGAAACAATTATTTTTCTTACTGGCCCCTGACTTTCATGGCAGTTTTTATTTTTTTGTTACAAAGATTAAGGGATGAAAGACGGTTAATTCATGGAGAATTTAATTCTCCATCGAACTGCGCTTTTTTCATCCCTTAATCTCAATTAGGAGGGGAGAAGTGAATTTTTAATTCGCGGGCGAATGGTGGAAAGTCAGTGTGCGCCACGAAAAAATTATTTTTCTTACTGGCCCCTGACTATCATGGCACTTTTAATTTTTTTGTTACAGAGATTAAGGGATGAAAGAGGGTTAGTTGATGGGGAATTTAATTCTCCGTCGAACTGCCATTTTTTCACCCCTTAATCTCAATGAGCAGGGGAGAGGTGAATTTTTAATTACCGGGAGTCACTGTGCGCCGCAAAACAATTATTTTTCTTACTGCGCTGTGATTTCCCTGACAGTTTCTTCCATTTTTTACAGAGAGTAAGGGATAAAAGAGTGTTAATTGATGGGTAATTTAGTTCTCCGTCCACCAGCCTTTTTTTCATCCCTTAATTTCAGTTAGGACGGGAAAGACAAATTTTTAATTCGCGGGCGAATGGTGAAAAGTCACTGTGTGCCGAGAAGAAAATTATGTTTCTCACTGGCCCATGACTTTGTCGTAGTTTGTATTTTTTTGTTACAGAGATTAAGGGATGCAACGGGGATCGATTGATGGGGAATTTAATTCTCCATCACACCGTCTGGGTTTCATTCCTTAATATTAATTAGCCAGCAAATGAATCACCTGAAAAACATTAAGAACATGTTGAGGACGAGGAGAGCATAAATTCCCCTCCGAAACTATCCCTGTGACAGCGGGACTGCTACTGCCGAGTTATCTGTACAGGCAGTTCGCCCAGCCGTCGGATTCGACCGTGGCGTCATCCCTCCGTTGGGGTCGAACTATTTTTGGCTTGGGGTCACTTCAACCCCGAGATCTGAGCCTCTACTTTAGTCAACCCTCTTTGGCCTCTACTTTAGTCAATCCTCTTTGGTTATACCCGTCACTAGTCTTTGATAATTCGGATGTCAAATGCACTGATTGTGGGGTTTTCGCCATAGCTTTTGCTGTTTCAATTGCCTTTGGAGAAAATCCAGGAGAAATTACATATGATGTATCAACAATGCGTCAGCATTTATTGCGAATGTTCGAAACTAGCATAATTACGAAGTTCCCAAGTAGCACAATGCCTACGTGCCCAAGTCATTCTCGAAAGGGAACAGTATTAATGCCCTATAGTGATGGAAAAACGATTATTATTGAATGTACATAAGGAAAATATGTAAGTGAAGAATGAGAAAATCAATCAAGACCGAATTGATGACGATGAATTGCAGGAGAATGAAAGTGTATTGGATGTGGAAGCCGATGATTCCAGCAAGAATCAATGCATCAAAAAGCTTCCATCGAAACGGGTTCTCTTTGATGTACCTTGTGATGGTAATACAGACTCACCCTGTGTAAAAAAACATCGAGATCTCCAAAATCGTAATTTGGCACCCTTACGTGATAAATGGATGAACATCATCTGTAGTGATGAACGACTGAGAGATAAGCATATTATATTCTTCGGGAAAATATTGTTTAGACACTCAGATTATTGCCCTCAAGATACGTTATTGGTGCAAACGGCAGATAGAATCATACCAAAGCCTCTTGCAAAGAAACATATCCAGATTTGGTAAAGTAATGATAGTGAAGGTAGCGGAAAACTAGGGCATTGGGTATGTAGTTTCTATGATGGTAAACACATTTACATCTATGTCTCAACAGCCATTTATTACACAATGATCACATTGTATTTCTACAGCGTCTTTATACATTTTATAACGTCTCGAATAATTCGGTACAATTTATGACTGTCCAAACTGAAAATAATTCAGTTGACTACGGCCTATTTGCTATAACCTTTGCTGTTACTGTACTGTTCAGAGAAAAACCAGAATATGTCCAATATGGTACGTCCATCATGCGTGAACATTTGTTCAATATGTTCCAAACAATGGAAATTAGACCATTCCCGATAATTTCAAACTTTACCATATCAAAATTCTTATCTCTACCAGAGATCCGACGAAAAGAGAAGTACGCATATAACCAGCGCTTTCTTATTGATAGGAACTCTTCACACTTGAATGATTCTGATCAAAAGTGCGGAAAAACAGAGAATCCTGAGTATACTGATAATGAAAAACGCAATGCAGACAAATGTCCTCTTCGGAGTGAATCTAATATGACATCTAAGAACGGGAATCTTCGGGAGTCTTCGTGAATCGGGATATTCTGAAACAAATGTCATAAACACTGTTCACGTGAAGAACGAGAAAGTCACATTTGCGGAAGAAACGATAACGATGTTGAAAAATAGACAAAAATCCTGCAATGAAAACTCAATCAAACAAGAGGGAAAGAAAGTTACCAAGGTAAAAACTGCAAAAGTTGATTCTAAAACTCAAGAAGTCAAACAAGAACAAATCTCAACCAAGTCTCGTCTTGAAGAATACGTTGAAAAATTGATAGACGTTATCAAGGCAACTCACGGGACTAGTTGTAAGAATGTAGCCTGGAAGCTCAAAAGATAGTCAAATGGTATATGGAACAACGAAAATGTTATATAAAAGATTTGAATCGCTGGTTGAGTACACTCCATAAATCAGCAGATCATCATCTCACTAGAATGCATGGTAATAAAAATGGACATAAAGCAACGGAACTCTGCGGGTTGTCTGACATACATCATCGACAGAATTTTACTTTTATGAAATGATATCTGAATTTGATATTTTAAAAATATACAAAATAGAAATGAATTCGAAGGGACAAGCTATGAATATATTGCCCTTGATTAAAGATAGGTTACATCGAAAAAAATGAGTGTGTGATCTATATTGCCAAGTTGTGCAGAATGAAGATGTCTTAGAGGATTATAAGAAGTTACTTGAGCGTCTGGCGATGCAAAAGTTACGCACCCTCCCTGAATTTTTGCAAGGCTGTTTCTTCAAACATTCACAAAATAAGTTGGGCCACTTGGTTCATTGTTATATGCAGTAGAATCCATGTCAATCTTTGTTTTTCGCAGTTGAAATGTTAGCATCCCACTTTCCCAACGTGAAGAATGTTAAGAGACTTTAATATAAGCTGAATGGAACATTCGGGAAATTATCTTATCTAGATGATGCTTTGGAATCAATGAATTTGCAGACATTAAAGAAGATATCCAACGATATTGAAAAGACGTTGAAGGCTATCATACCTTAGGTGGTATGATAGCTGCATTAAAAAATCAGAAAAATAAATGATAAAAAATATGGAAAAAATAACTGACACAAAAACACAATTCTTGGGAAAAAGCCGAAGCATAAAAAACCCAGATATATTTACTTTGATACAAGATTTAAACGATTAACTGCGAATGATGGTATTCACACACACACATGCATCCACACACCAATGTTTGTCTAGGAACGCATAAGGCGAACTGTCGACTGAATATGTAGACACACACGCGCACTAATAGATAACGATAGGATAAATCCCACACTGAATGTTCAGGTGGAATAAGTTAGGATTGCGCAATTTGATAATCACGACTTCGATATCGTGGCTTCGGTGCCACGTGTGACACGAAATCGTTGGATTTCGTGTCTTAGATTAAGATTTTTGATTGATAGTTTTTCGGTTGTTTCGTCACTACTGTTTGTGAACGAAAACGATTTATTGATCGATGGTTCCTTTCGGATAATTGTTTTGTCGATTATGACAACAATAAAGTCAGGATGACTTGTCAAATGATTGACTTGCAGTTGCAAACGATTCACACAGTTGTGGCGTCGGTTAGGTTCTGACATCATCGAGCGTCCCCGCATGCTCGGACCCGCCAGACTAGCGCATGGTGGCACCCACTGTCGCCAACATACCCAGCGCGGTTATATTCAAATACATGTAACGATGGAACATACTCCCGGCGAAAGCTGTGGAATAGTCTGACGATAGATTGCTATGATGCAGGTTAATGTATATATACAGAGATATTTTACATATCAACAGTTATAACTAAGACTTATAACTAGGTGATAGGTAGCAGGCAGAGGCGAGTGATGTTGCGTTTGTAGGTGCCGTTGGCAGTCCTAACTGATGCAACTCGAGCAATGCCGTCACTCCCAGGAAACACTTCGCCGATCACACCCAGCGGCCTCGTACACAAGCGNTGCAGATATTCCTTATGCCACTTACTCCAAAAGTCCTGTTTGGCCTTGGTGATGAAGTTGTAAGTGGACAAGCGATTGTATGAAACTGATAAAAACGATTTTTCGGGTAAGGCGTTGAAGGGTCGACCTATCAACAGATGGGCTGGAGTTATAGTCAAGGGATCATTGGGATCAGCTGAAAGAATATTTATATATTCTTTCTAAAAAAAAAAAAAAATTCTAAAAAAAAAAAATTTAATTTTTTTGAGAGAAAAAATTAGTAACTTCCTAGCCGGGAACCGAACCCGGGACCTCCCAATGTCGCGTCGGGTACTCTTACCATCTGAGCTACCAGGACACTTACGAATTTCCCTCTCAAATTGACTCATACCCGAGTGGAAATTCTGTTCAGGTCTTGATCAGAAACTGATCAAGTCCGATCCGAAATTCTGATCAGGCGTGTTACGCCTCTGCCTTAGGTTTTTCCACTAGGGTTTCTCCGCGTTCCATCATTAGGCATTAATTAAATTTTAATTTTTTTGAGAGAAAAAATTAGTAACTTCCTAGCCGGGAACCGAACCCGGGACCTCCCAATGTCGCGTCGGGTACTCTTACCATCTGAGCTACCAGGACACTTACGAATTTCACTCTCAAATTGACTCATACCCGAGTGGAAATTCTGTTCAGGTCTTGATCAGAAACTGATCAAGTCCGATCCGAAATTCTGATCAGGCGTGTTACGCCTCTGCCTTAGGTTTTTCCACTAGGGTTTCTCCGCCTTCGATCATTAGGCATTAATTAAATTTTAATTTTTTTTAGAGAAAAAATTAGTAACTTCCTAGCCGGGAAACGAAGAATATTTATTTATATAAAGCTCGAGAGTTTAAGATCGCTTCGATTTCGATCAGCAAAGTATTGAGTTGCTCGTAGGTGAGCTTATGCTCTTTTAAAACGCGTTTCAGATGATGTTTGAAACTCTTTACAGCTCCTTCCCAAATCCCTCCGAAATGAGGTGATAAAGGTGAATTAAAATGCCACGTGATGCGTTTAGTTAACACGAAATTTCCCACCGTTTCCTTGAAATTAGGAGAGGAGAGAAGATTAGAAAGTTCGCCAAGTTCTCGATTAGCTCCGACAAAATTAGTCCCGTTATCAGAGTATACATGTTTAGGGACACCCCGACGACTAATAAACCTTCGGAACGCTGTTAAAAAACCTTCTGTGGATAGATCGGTAGCGAGCTCGATATGTATAGCCTTAGAGATCATACAAACGAATACACAACCGTATGACTTGAGGAACGATCGGTTGGGATCCCTTTTCTTCTTGATGAGAATAGGACCAAAGAAATCAACACCTGTCCGAGAAACAGCTGGTGCTTCGTTAACTCTAGCTTTAGGTAGATCTGCCATCTGAGCATGTACTAATTTCGGTTTTTGGCGGATACATTCAACGCATTGATGAACGATTTTTCTAATCTGATCTTTACCATTTAAGATCCAGAATTTCGATCGAATAGCGTAGAGAGTACTTTGAATCCCTGCGTGAAGATTAGAATGATGAGCCTGACGAATGATCATATCAGTAACAGGATGTTTACTGGGCAATAAGATGGGATGTTTCTGATCATAAGAAAGTTCCGACTTCTTAAGACGTCCTCCGACACGAAAGAGTCCCCTGTCATCCACGAATGGATGCAATTGATCAAAAGGCGTTCCCCTTGACGATGAATTGACTGAACCTTCCGAAGATTGATTGGCCCCGAGCTTTCGGAGCTCAAAAGAGAAACGTTCACGCTGAACCATCATGACGATGCGATACTCGGCTTCATGGAGTTCCTCAACCGAGAGTGGACGATTCCGAGGAGTTTGGGAATTCTTCCAACGTAAGATGTAAGCCACAATTCTTACAAATCGTTCGAAGTTTGAGAAAGGAGAGTAAAAAAATTCACATGAAACGGTAGTAAGTAGACAAAGGCTCTTTTTCAGTCCAGGCACTAGAATTGCAGAAGATACGATTGACTGCGGCCATTGGGATTCATCCAGAGCTAGCCATCTAGGACCTGAAGTCCATAGAGAATTCTTGATAAATTCTGAAGGAAGTTGTCCTCGAGATAACGCGTCAGCTGGATTGTCCTCGGACCGGACGTGGCTCCAGCTAACTTGATCACCTAACGTTTGGATGTCTGCCACTCTATTTGATTCAAAAGTCCTTAAGAGATGAGGAGCTTTCTTAAGCCAGCAAAGAACGATAGTGGAGTCAGACCATAAATACACCTGATCGATGGGAAAATCGAACTGAGCTTTAGCCTCAAGGTATAGCTTTTTGAGAATGGTGGCTGCGCAAAGTTCCAATCTAGGAATTGTAACTCCACTCAGCGGTGCAACGCGAGATTTACTGCAGACTAGTTTGATTAAAACATCCCCTTGGGAATTGCTGGATTTGAGATATAGACAAGCCCCATATCCGTGAATCGAGGCGTCGCAAAATCCATGGATCTCGATGCGAGAGGGATTTGAGGTCAGGATTTGTCGTGAAAACGAGACTTCTTGCAGTTNCGATAAGTTTGTCTAATTTGACAACATTACAAGAGGAGGTTGTTGAAGACATCAATAACTCAGAACCTCCAGCGACGATCCAACCTAACCGAGTTTTTTGTAAAACGATGGCAGAATTCACATGAGAGTTTGATTTGGCCTACGGACAAGATCGATAGCATAGTGTTAGAANAACAGATCGTTTTGGGCATCCCATATAATACCCAAATTTTTCTGGACTGGATCATCTTTGATCAAGCAATCTAAGTCGAAGAACCTTTTATCGATTTTATCTAAAACTGAACGATGATTGGATGATCATTGACGGATAACGAAACCGCCACGGGACAGTAGAGCAATCATCTCATCACGGATAGTTGAGAGATCATCCAAGGAATCTGCACCTGAGATGAAATCATCGACATAAAAATCGCGGAGGAGGAGTTTACTGGCACGTGGAAAATCGTGCGCTTCATCGCGAGCAAGTTGTTGGATCGTACGAATTGCTAGGAAAGGAGCAGCGGCTGTGCCAAAAGTCACAGTGTTAAGCTGAAAAGTTCGAAGTTGTCNGAAACCGCCACGGGACAGTAGAGCAATCATCTCATCACGGATAGTCAAGAGATCATCCAAGGAATCTGCACCTGAGATGAAATCATCGACATAAAAATCGCGGAGGAGGAGTTTACTGGCACGTGGAAAATCGTGCGCTTCATCGCGAGCAAGTTGTTGGATCGTACGAGTTGCTAGGAAAGGAGCAGCGGCTGTGCCAAAAGTCACAGTGTTAAGCTGAAAAGTTCGAAGTTGTCCCTGATAAGGCCACAAGACCTTTTGGAATTGTCGATCGTCTGGATGAACTAGTATTTGACGGTACATTTTCTCAATGTCCGCTGTGATGACGTAACGATGAGTGCGAAATCGAAGGACTTGTTCGAATATAGTATTCTGGATAGTGGGGCCGACCAGAAGAGTGTCGTTGAGCGAAATGCCCGTAGACGTTTTAGCCGACGCGTCGAACACTACTCGAACTTTAGTGGTTTCACTGGACTCCTTGAAAACAGCATGGTGAGGAAGATAACATCCATCCTCGATCTCATCGCAAAGAGTCATATGACCAAGAGAGATATACTCCTCCATCACCCTGGTGTATTCAGATTTGAGTAAAGGTTTTGATGAAAGTTTTCGTTCTAGGGAAGAAAAGCGTTTGAGTGCTTGCGAACGAGATTCACCAAGATTGAATTTAGAATCTCTGAATGGAAGACGAACTATGTATCGACCAGTGACCTCTCGTTTAGTATGTGTGACATCATGTTGTTCACAGGAAATTTCATCACGAGATCGAACGGGTTCGTGATCAAAATCATCGATAAACCAGAAACGCTCGATAAGTTTGTCTAATTTGACAACATTACAAGAGGAGGTTGTTGAAGACATCAATAACTCAGAACCTCCAGCGACGATCCAACCTAACCGAGTTTTTTGTAAAACGATGGCAGAATTCTCATGAGAGAGTTTGATTTGGCCTACGGACAAGATCGATAGCATAGTGTTAGAAGCTAACAAAAGATCGATTGATCTTGGAAGATGAAACTGCGGATCAGCGAGTTGAAGATTTTTGGGAATGTCAAATTGATGTCGAGGGAAAACGTCACTAGGCACTAGATCAGCGATCCTTGGTACTATCAAAAAATTCGATTGTTGTTTAAAGTCATTGCACTTTGAATTGAGAATTGATTGAACATATTGTTTTGAAACACTGCACAGACCGTCAACTGCTCCAATATGCACAGAACAACTAGTTTTAGATAGCCGAAGCGACTTGGCAAATTGCTCGGTAATTAGATTTACTATAAAACAAGAATCCAACAGTGTTCGTGCCGTGACACAATTCCCTCGATTATTTTGGACTTTCATGACTGCCGTTGTCATCAATTGTGAGTCCGATGGAAAAGCGACAGACGTGTACGATTGGTGTCCTAGTCATTGTTGACCGCTGATGGACGGAGAGGGTTTTGTATCCTGGGGCTTTGATTGTTGAGAGCCCTTGTCATTGTGCAACAGCGTATGATGATTACGCTGGCGCTTCTTGCAGAGCTTGTCGTTCTTGCAAGGGAATGGATGGACCCAAAGACAATCTCTGCAGGCTTTAATACTCTTCACAAAGTTCCAACGATCTTGAACACCGAGTTCACTGAACGCCGGACACTTGAAAAGTTGATGAGCTTTATTGCACTTCGGACAAGTCAGATATGTCGATTGAGAGGAGATTGCCTCAGACTTGGACGACGTAACAAAGGCATGAGAAGCCTTCTTCGCGAATTTATTCGACGATTGAGTAGGAGTTTCTCCAGGTCTCTTTTTCGGATTGTTGACGCGATTAGGGGTAACTGAGGTATCCAGAGCCTGCAGTTTAAAAATGGTCGTTTGGATGAACCCGAATAAATCGTCCAACTTTGGTAATTCATCCATATTGAGTTTATCCTGCCATTTGCTCCTGGTTGTTGGAGGAAGACAACGTTCGATGATACGAACAAGTAAATTCTCACCAGGTGGAGCATCAAGTCCTTCTAAAATATGCAGGTGCTGACGAGCTTCATCTAAGAGCGATGACAATTCGTCAGCCGAAGCTTTGGTACACCGAGGAAGATCTAGAAGAGCGTTCAAATGTTCTACTGCCACAATGCGCTTGTGATCGTAAAACTCCAAAAGTGTCTTCCGAGTCTTCGGATAATCTTTATCACTGGGATCAAATTGGCTTACTTTCTTAAGCGCGGAATCAGTGAGAGAGTCAAAAAGTTGACTGCACTTCACTGCGTCGCTGATATCTGTACGACAATGGACAAGAGCAATGAATTTATTCTTATAAGATGCCCAATTTTCCCGCTTACCGTCAAAAGTGGGGATTTTAATTTTTGGGAGCTTAGGCAATTCCTGTCGTTCTGTTATCGTAATGTTGCTACTGTTTAGAGTGGAACTCAAAAAATGCTCGACTCGTTGTAATTTTGTAACGGAACCGGCAGCTTCGAAATACCGAGACTCGACCTCCAAAAAGATATTTACTTGAGGATTTCCTGGTTGGAGTGAAATTAACTCCTCGTTGTATTTGAGACAAGCCTCGTAAAGTGATGATAAACTGTCCAAACGCATCTTAGCATTTGCAGGATCAGGACTTAGACCCTCCAAATATTGTTCCAACTTCCCTAATTGAATTTTCAAAGAAGTTAATCTTTGTTCGATGTACGCGATGCGTTTCTTCTCGTCTGGAGAGAGCTCCATTTTTAATTTCAAATTTCTTGTGACAATATTGTGTAGATCAATTAATAGAACCGATAGATTAGTTATTGAAATGTTCGGAAAAAATGGAAGGACCGCCCTATGGTCATCAAAACAAATCGATTGACTGAAGAATCTTCGCAAACCAGGGACCTTTGTCGTGAACACCACCGATGGATAGAAATGAACGAGAAAAAAAATAATAAAATGGCCTAAATAAACAATTGAATGTAAAGAAGATAAATGTTAAGGATTTATCTCTTGCACTATTCCACGATGTTGAGACCTGCTGGGCGGTGAAGCTTCCTGGAACGGGAGTAACGGTGGATTGATGAAACGATGCGTCTCCAGAGGTGATGACGCCTCGAAAAAATGATTGAAAGTTTTTTTTTTGTTTTTTTATTCACTTTGTACACCCGTACACTTTGTAACACGCGTCACTCGCAGTTTTAGGTTGAGGCAGAATTTCTAACCTCACAGGAGGCACCATGAAAAGACGTTGAAGGCTATCATACCCTAGGTGGTATGATAGCTGCATTAAAAAATCAGAAAAATAAATGATAAAAAATATGGAAAAAATAACTGACACAAAAACACAATTCTTGGGAAAAAGCCGAAGCATAAAAAACCCAGATATATTTACTTTGATACAAGATTTAAACGATTAACTGCGAATGATGGTATTCACACACACACATGCATCCACACACCAATGTTTGTCTAGGAACGCATAAGGCGAACTGTCGACTGAATATGTAGACACACACGCGCACTAATAGATAACGATAGAATAAATCCCACACTGAATGTTGAGGTGGAATAAGTTAGGATTGCGCAATTTGATAATCACGACTTCGATATCGTGGCTTCGGTGCCACGTGTGACACGAAATCGTTGGATTTCGTGTCTTAGATTAAGATTTTTGATTGATAGTTTTTCGGTTGTTTCGTCACTACAGTTTGTGAACGAAAACGATTTATTGATCGATGGTTCCTTTCGGATAATTGTTTTGTCGATTATGACAACGATAAAGTCAGGATGGTTGTCAAATGATTGACTCGCAGTTGCAAACGATTCACACAGTTGTGGCGTCGGTTAGGTTCTGACATCATCGAGCGTCCCCGCATGCTCGGACCCGCCAGACTGGCGCATGGTGGCGCCGCCACCCATTGTGGCCAACATACCAAGCATGGTTATATTCAAATACATGTTACGATGGAACAGATATGAAGAGTTCAGGACAATCGTTCCACTCTTCCGTAACAGGAATTGATAATTTGGATGAAGATATGATACAGGCCAAGCATAAAAATGCCTTTTCGTGAGAAGGCCCGGTAAACCATCATTCTAACCTCGCTTCGCTCGGCTAGATCGCGGTTTACGGGCCTTCTGACGAAAAATTGCATTCATCACACGGTCCAATTGTATTTTCTGACGAATGTGGCTTTGTAGGCCGAGCCGGAGGCGAGACCTATAATCACATTCGTCAGAAAATACTTTGTGGACCTTGTGATGAAAATAACTATTATAGCCATAGCCAAGCGGGGTATGGCCGAATATCCCTGCATTTCGTGCCAGAAACTGAACCCCAGAAGCGTCGTTAGATCTATTGAGAACCTACGAAATGATATTCCATGTGTGCATTGGACAAATCTGTCAGCCTTTGTTGAAAAAGATGTCTTCTATTTTAGTGATTACATATGTGACGATATCTTGGAAAAATTCCGGAAAAATCAGTTACCACCAACTTGCAGTTTAAATAATCAGGCCGTAGGCGACGTTGCTGAGGCGATAAGAAATTTGAATGACTATGAGAAATTACTTATCCAAAGAGCGAAGGTATTTCAAGTTGTGCAGAGAGCGAGAATGGTCCAAAAAAGGAACGTACCACATACTATGCGAATCCAGAAACTGAAAGGCCAAACGTTTCACTTGCCATTGCCAATGGAATAAACCCTCAGTAAAATAGCTTCAACAACTGAACCTATTAATAAAGATCATGAGTTGAATATTTTAATTCGAGGAATTCCTACCAAGGCAAGTATTATTTGGCAGAAATTGGTAAATATGGAGGTCTTGTTAGCCTTGAAATGGTTACAATATAATAAACCACTGTATGCTAATATTGAATTGCCAGAATCAGCTCAAAATCTGATGAACTGTTTATCGAAGGACGATGTTGAATATCGTGCAGAATCAGGTGGAAACGATACAGATGATCAAGATAACATTGCGACAGTCAATCACGAAGATGTGAACGAAGAAACTAGGGAAGAAAAATTGTTACTTGATGTAACTAACGATGAAAAGCAATCGATAAATGACCGAAAAGGGAATAAAAATCGAGAAGGAGCACTTCTATAAATTACATGCGGTATCATAAACGAGTTAATGCCGCATGTAATTTATATCAAATGAAAAAAGTACGAGATATACCACTGAATTATAACTTAAAACACGTGAATTTGTTGTGTTTTCCCGATTTATAACCATATGACGAAAATGGACAAGGTGAAGAACGCAATACACATATGGATCAGGAATATATTAAAATGCGGCTCTGCTCGAAAATACTACGTTTCCGATTAAACCAACAGTATTTATTTCATCTGTTGAATAATACTAGTATAAGTGAAATCAACAGTGGTATTTATTATACGTTACATGTGACAAACCCACGGCAGAAGTATACCGCTGAAGTTACTTGCAACCAATACAAAACGGGGCGCGGAAGGGAATATGAACACTGTTATGTCGGGAAGGATGAAATCTCGACTATAACATTGGTTGTCATGTGAAAATGACATGAAAAGTATGAAAACTTTTGAAATAAATTTGAATTGGCAAATGTTAGAAAAGAAATCACTAGAGAGTTGAATAATAAGGTCCCCTTGAATTGAAGTTAATTATTCCCCAGTATTATCAATGGGAAAGGCTGGCAACACAAGGCGTTAGTTTGAACAAGAATTTTAAATCTGAACAATTATATTCTGAAATTTTGGTGAGTTTACAATTATAATGATGGTCGTACAACTTACGTGACCTTCTTCTCGTTGTACAGGTTTGTCGTTTCCTAATTCTAAAGTTATTCGTTTACAATAATTTCGTTTTAATTACTTTGAATGAATGAATAATAATTATTTGAATTCCAAGATGTTAATTGAGTTCCGATATTTTCAGTTGGTAATATAAATTATCAAAGAATCATGAAAGATTTCATTCATTGACAAAAAGTTGTAGAATATTTTAAATAAGTAAAGTTACGAAAAACTCTACATTTGATTGTTACTTCAAAATTATTTGGGTCCCCACTTTAGGACTGAATGAATTTATCTAACTCAGAGAGCGAGCGTCTCTACTAATTCTAAACTTGTGACTATCGCACTTGTAGAATCGATGAAAGTAGCCAACTGAAGGGTTGATGAAGTACTGGAACGTCTAGTGGAACTGACTTGTTCCGCGTCGCGGCTCCCTTTTTATATTGAATCGAAAGTGTCTCATCAGGGGTGGAAGGTTCTAGAAGCTTCTCCCTGTTTTTACCATTGTCTTCTGCAGGTGTCCGCCTAATTATTGGATTTCTTTGAATATTATTCGGGGATTGGTGGTGATGTTNCCCTGTTTTTACCATTGTCTTCTGCAGGTATCCGCCTAATTATTGGATTTCTTTGAATATTATTCGGGGATTGGTGGTGATGTTTCTCCTATCCCTTCATGGAGCTCGTTGATTGGTGATTAGGTGACATTAGGCCTCCTCATTTTCCGTTTGGACTTGCGTAGTTTTTCCTAATTTTGTGAAGGGAATAGTCAATCATCTGCTTCCCCTAATAAAAGTCGTATCATAACTTGTGGTTATTTTTAGGCGTTTTTCCCCTAATTGAGTCATAGCATCACACTTCCGCTATATGGTCACTGTCCAGCTTAGTCACCCGCGAAACCTCTTAAACGGTGAGGTTCCGGGTTAGCCCCAAAACGCAGGTTTCACCCCATTCACATTCTCATACATTTTTCGAGGTGTTATTGATTTTTCTATTGCCGACCGGTAATGAAATGCACAGACATCTCATGCCTTTCTAATTTGTTAAATTGATAGTTTCCACAATTTTAAAACAAGAAAATATTAATTCATTCATTCGTGATTTAATTCTACATGGATAATTTTTATGGGTGCTGTCTCTACATTTGATTGGGTTACCCTTTCCAGTCTATTATTCCACCTTCTCTATTCCTACAAGGAACCTTTGGGATCTTCGCATTTGACTCTCTTTATAGATATGCGTTCATAAAAATTATGAAATAATGGTTGTTCCATAGAGAAAATTATTTAGGAAAAATGGATTATAAAGCATTTTTCGACGGATGTCACAAACACGATTTTCGAACGTCTTCGTAGTTTCGTATAATACTGGCGCAAACCACGGAACAATTTGAAATGCATGGCTAGACATTACGGACCGGCGACATGGTTTCTTACGGTCAGTCCTGCAGAGTGCAATTGGAAAGATATGGTTTTAGATCTGCGCAGAATTAATGCTCCGCATTTGCACAAATTACCTGATGGTGAAGTGATTGCAGCAAATCCTGTTTCTGTATCTAGATATCTTGACATGAAATTTCATGCTTTGCTTGATTTCCTTCTATCAGATGACCATCCTATTGCAAAAATTATACACTATTTTTGGCGTAGAGAGTACCAAGGGCCTGGAATCCAACACTTCCATTTATTGATATGGGTTGAAGGGGCACCAATCGTCGGCATCAATTCCAATGATGAAGTAGCCGATTTCATTATGAAGTACGTTACTTCCACTACACCTGATAAAATAATTTCTCCAACATGATACCGCCGTGTTACAACGCATCAAAAGCATAACCATAACAGTTGATGCTTACGATAAAAAAAAAGAAATCTGGAAAAATGACAAAAAAATATCGATTTGGTTTTCCACGCCCCGAAACTCATAAATTCATATTGCGTGATCCTGCAATTTCGATCGCTGGTCGAAAGAAATTGAAAACGAAATCAAGATTCTATGACTTTCCTCGAAGTAAAGAAAGAGTTTTCACTAATGATTACAATCCGGCAATTCTCGTTGCATGGGAAAGTAATATGGATATTCAGTTCATCGGAGAAAGCTCATCGCTTTTAACTCAGTAATGTACGAAGTACTCCACAAAATATGAAATATCAAAAACGTCTACTGTTATTGAAGAAGCGACATCTACAAAAACAGTGAGAGAAAAATTGTAGGAATGCGGGTCCTTCAACATCGTGAACTCGGAACTCTTGAAGCTGCTGATACGCTATTGGGAATTTCATTACATGAAACTGATGCGAACACCACCATTAAATGCTTAGATGTGAGATTGGTTCGAAACCAAAAAGTCAAGAATTACGACGCAATAAAGAAATTAGATAAGAAATCGACAGATATCTTTTGCCCCTTATTTATTGATGATTATTATCCTAATCGTCCCAAAAAACTCGAATCGTTATGTCTGTACGACTTTTGTAAGTGGTATGATATCATTCGTACAAAACCGAAAACTGAAGGGATTGAATACTACACGTTGAAACCGTTTTTATTTTCGAAAAGACGATCGGGGTTACGTGATCAATCACTGGAGACACAACATTAATACTGAGCCGGAATAGTTATTCGCGTGACCCCTACGGATATGTTGTCAGTTTCCAGACGGCGGGGTGTTAGCAGCGCGAGCCGAAGGCGAGCGCTGATATCCTGCCGTTATGGAAGCGACAACACACCGTAGGGGTGATCGCACATAATTTTTTACGACGTGGGGCGCCATCTTGTGTCATGGAATTTTAAGCGTCCTAACGAACAAATCGACTCCAATTATATTGAAATCGGATGAGAGCTGCGACTCGAAAAAAGGTTTATAGACAAAATTTCTATGAGGATTTTGTAAAATCAAAAAACTATTGATAATGCTTACCGAATCGATAATTTTCAGGTGTGTACACCCAACTAACTTTGATGAATGATAGTAGAGTAGCATTTTTTTTTCAGTAGTGACACTCAAAAATGTCATTTTTCCAAAAACAATATCATTGCAAGGTTGGAAACACTTAGATATCTTCAATTTTGTCATTTTCAACGATGAAGATGATTTGGTATTCAATCTATGTCGGTAATAAAGAAGTCACCAAGTCGGATTCAATCACCATTCCCTGTTCAAATCCGGGGCCATTTAACAGTGAGATATTCTCCTGAATCTGTTACTTAGGCTCTTTATTTTCCGATACATAGATGTTTAATGTGCTTATTTTTAGTAATTAATATTAATTGTACCATAATTGTAAATAGTGATATTCCCAGGATGAGTTATCTGAGTTTCCTGTCGATTAAGGTCATTGTTGGAGTCAGAATTGGTGTCGTTGAGTCCTTGATACCTCATTGTCTCCCCACGATGCATCAGTTCTTCCCGGGGAGTATTTCTTGAAGATCGAGTATTTAGAGTATTGATGTTTTCATCGTTATTATTGTTGTCATCATTTTTCATTTCCCGTGTAACGGTTTCAATTCTTTTCCTTTTCTTGTCACATGAGTCAGTCCTTTGTGGTTGTTTTTGATGATTTGGTGGTAATATCGGGAGAGGTTGGTATGCACTTTGTGGGTGAACGAAGTTGGAAGAGGGAGAATGAGACAAATTTGCATTTTTGTCAACATTATTGGAGGCCCCAAGAGGGTGTGAAAATTGAGGAGCAGTGTTTGAGTGTGAAGGTGCTGGAACCTGTGGAAGTTGAGAAGCACTCTGGAAGTTGACCATTCCTCTCAGTCCTTTACTGATCAATTTTTTCGTCACTCTTGAATTTGCACAGTAACCGTGAGCTGCGGTGTCTGACTTCCAGCCTCCGGCTCGTTTGATCAATGACATACTGGCACCAGAATCTGCAAGGATCCCGGCACCAGTATGACGGTAGGAATGTCCTGTATAATCAAATGGATCCTCCAAATTCAAGTACAACGCAATTGATCGAGGAACTTGACCAAAAGTATGTTCACCAATATTTTGATCGATGCACTTTCCATCATGATAGCGAATGAAGAAATTATCTTCCGTTCCAGTTGGTGGACGTAGTGCCATGTATTTTTTCACCAATGGGTAGAATTCTTCGTCAACCATAAACTCTCGGTCAGTTTTATTTTTGGTGTCATATAAAGAGAATGTTAATTCCTGTCTATTAGGATTATCTTTCACATGTTGGATCTTAAGGGAGTGAAGTTCATCTTTACGACATAATCCACAGACTCCGACGATAAGCATCACCTGAAAAATAAATAATTAAAATCAAAAACAGTTGAAAAAAATACACTTGAAATTTTCAGAAGAAATACTTGAAATTTTAAACAATCACTCTTTCATGTGGAATTTCCATGTATTTTTCATTTGAAAATTCAAGTGAAATGAAAGGGTTCTCAATGAAATTGTAGTTTTCAGGTCACTATGGCTATAAAAATTATCGAATACTTTGGAAATTCAGGTAACATTTTCCGTGAATTTTTAACCAATTGAAAATTCAATGACAAATGGGCTTTAATTTTGGCATCGAACTTAAAATTTCAATATGTTATTGAAATTTTAATGGAAAACGAGCCTGAATTTTGGCATCGAGTTTGAAAATTCAAAATGTCATTGAAATTTCAGTGATAAACTCACATGAAAATTCCAATTACCTTGAGTTTCCAAGTGCAATATGAGATTCCATGCATGATTTGATCTTAAATTGAATTCAACTTCGGAACTTTGAAAATTCAAGTGAAATTATGGTTGAATTCTCAAAAAATTTCTAACAGTGCAGTAAGGAAATCTATTACAATCGTTTCACCGATTCGCCATTGGAGTAATTCATTATTGACATAATGAGAGGCATTCTCTGACAAATGATATACTTTTGAACTCTCCTGCCCCTGTATAAATATGATTTCGTTTTTTATTTATTCGTAATACTTACTTTTTTTTCCCAAATAATCAATATCTGGAGCTTCTTCTAGGAATTTTTTGACGTGCTCTGGCAGGAGCATTTTTGCTTTCTTTGGCTTGTATCCATCTGCATACTTTTTAAGCACAGCACGTAATTGGTGATATTTGTTTACATCAACATTTTCCCTGTTTTCTAATACTTTTTTCAACATCGAAAACTTCGACCACAAAGTGTTAGGACACATTTTACGGGCCTTCAAATAGCCAAAATAAGCAACTAGAACAGGTTCGGCAGAACTGTGAATCTTATTGTCGTCTTTCCATTTGTTAAAATCTGCATAACACTTTTCGTATCTGGGGCCTGAAATTTCAGGTAGAAAATCGTCGGAGATTTTTTTAGCATAAGTCAAGATATCAGCCGGGATATCTGAGTTGTCACTTTGATGAAATTGTTTCAGGTAATCATCCATTGCGTTGGATACAATATAAAAACAATCAGAACACAATTAATGACGTGAGGTTATGTCTTGGCGAGTTTGTGATCGGCACATATATATTCCCTAGACAGCATGTATGGGGGGAGGGGCGCCGTATGGGTTTAATAAGAGAGAGATACACCAGGTCCGGAACCTCTTTCTCTTTCTTAACTCCGTACGTACACGTAACACAAAGACGGGAGCCTAGATGTCTCGCTTGAGACACACACGTCGATAAGTAGTATCCGTGACTCTAGAGTCGCTTGATATTCTTCGCTTTACTGGCTCGTATGAGTCCGGATATTGGTGAATATCCGCCCCCAGTCGTGAAAAAGTATTTCTTCACTTTGCTATTACTATTCAAACCTTGGAGAGATACAGATGAATTGCGAAAAGGTTTTCCGTGTTATACTGAGGCTTTTGAGAATGAGAAAGAATCTCTTGCCAAAGCCTGTGAATATCATAATGAAACGGAGACTTTCCAAAAGGGATTAGATTATGTTAGGTGTGTGACTTAATTTTTACAGATTTTTTCTTCGAGCTTAAATTTATATTTAAAATAGAAATATATTCGCGGTCTTTTCTGGTTTTGATAGGATCGGACAAAAGGTTTCAGAACACGGAACGACAAGTCTATGTTAACATAGAATGTCTAACTTACATAAAAAGTTATATAACCTTTCAGAATAGCAGAGTTTATGATGGCAACTGATAAACAGCACATTCGGCACTGCATTTTATAAGAATTCCAATAAGGAAAAAATTGTTCTGAAGCACGAGAATCAATGTGTAGTGTTCTTGGTGCCGACGTATCTTACGAAACGATTGTATCTTATGAAACGTGTAATTATTGGTACAAATGTTTTAGAAGTGGTGATTTCGATCTGAGTGACCAACCGCGTCCTGGACAGCCTCGAAGGTTTACCGATGCGGAATTGCAAGCTCTACTGGATGAAGTCTCAACGCAAACGCAACAAGAGCTTGCAGCTCAGTTAGGAGTCATCCGAACAGCTATTTCTAAGCGTTTGCGTCAAATGGGAAAAATCCAAAAACTTGGAAGGTGGGTCCCACATGTGTTGACCGAACACAACCTAGGTCAACGTATGAACACGTACCTTTCACTGCATGCCCGGCAACAAAAAAAGGACTTCTTATGGAGAATTGTAACGGGTGATGAAAAGTATATTTTTTACGAGAATCCCAAATGTAAAAAGTCGTGGATGGATCCCGGACAGTCCAGTAAATCGACGCCGAAACAAAACATCCACTTAAAGGAAATTCTCCTGTGTATCTGGTGGGACATGAAGGGTGTGCCTTATTACGAACTCCTGGAAACAGGTCAGACGGTGACTGCGGAACGCTACAGCCGACAACTGAACAAACTGAGTGAAGAACTTGATCGGAAAACGCCATTTACTGGGCAAGGAAGCAGGCAAGTCATACTGAATGACAATGCTCGACCTCACGTTGCTCGCGCGACTCAGAAGACCCTCTTAAACTTGGAATGGGAAGTTTTCCCGCACGCGGCATATTCACAAGACTTGGCTCCATCCGACTATCACGTGTTCCAGTCCATGCAGCACGCCTTAGTGNGCTTCGTATTGTGCCTCTGAAATTTTCACATTAATAGTGTTCATTGATTTAGTATTTAATTATTTCGGTCTCGGCGAGAGTTGGGATTGTAGCGTCTTCTCGGCGCTCGAGCGTAACCGTGTTCTCTGTCGGTTGCCGGATGACCGTGGAAGGTTACCGGGGATCTTTGTTATTGTCTCTCGAGGCAATCCCAGTTCGCGCCGGTTGAAATTCGTCATTTCATTTTCCGACGCTAATAATCTTTGACTTCACAAATCGTGTGAATTCCTTTTTCCGATTTTGACGGACTTTTCAATATTTGACGATTCTTTATATTCTTTTGAAATCATAGGACAGGAGTTTAGATTTTTGACTAGAATTTCAGTTTAAGATAAATGACAGGGATTTGTTTTGTGTCGAGTCGATAAATTATATATTAGCTGTGATCTTGAGCTGAGGAGATGGAAGAGGGGATTCAAGGCTGACATTAACTGACTCGATTTTATTGATTTATTTTATACTAGTCTAGTAAATATTTTTGAAGTCGCCTGAGAATTAAATTGATAATTCCCCGAAATTTTGGATTCGTTATTTTGTGTGAACCCAGTCATTTCAGGGCATTTTTAAGGAACAGTGGTATTGGACCCAGCCGCCTCCGCGGTTGTTATACTGAGCTGTCGGAAGCTGTTCCATCGTTCTTTTGCGGTATTTTAGATAAACTGTTTTTGGACGTTTTGAATGAGAAAACGTTCTGGCGCTCAACTCCGTTGGTTTTTGGTGGTCGCTGAGGGCTTCGTACTTTTGCATCTTCCCGCAAGGGGTGCGAAATACGTCACAGTGTATAGACAGTTTAAAACGCTGCACGATGTGCGTAAATTCGTCGATGACTTATTGCTTCGAAGCCTATACGTCTCTTTCGCGACGGCATTCGAATGTTATCTGGGAGATGGCGCAAGGTCATAGAAAACGATGGACAATATTTCCAAGATTGAGTTCGTTGTTCTCTATTTTTTTATATTAAATAAATGTACTGAAAAATCTGTAGAAATTAAGTCTCACACCAACAGATCCATAATGAACTCGAAGAACCCGAAGGTGAAGCGACGCAATCTCCTGGGGTCCAGGTCGGTTGTGATCTGAAAGAAGGCAAGATGGGTATGAAAGAGTTCACAATGATATGGAGGAAAAAGTAGTAAAAAACATGGATTTGAATGCTATGATGGCGCAAATGAATGTTGACCAAACAAGAATTTTTGAAAAAGTGAAACATGCACCATCTTCCAAGGATGGAATATTGCGTTTCTATGGCAGCGGTGAACGTGGTACAGGGAAAAGTTTCTTAAATTAAGTGATAAGAACTTGGATTAGAAAGGAAATTAATCGGAAAACAGCAATCACAGCTCCAACAAATATCGCAGCTTTCAATATCAATGGATTAACCATCCACAGATATTTCCAACTCCCTATAGAACATGATAATACTCCAAAATATAGGCAGTTATCTGATAATTTGTTGAAACTCATGCGTGATGAAATGCGTGGAATTGAACTCATCATAATTGATGAAACATCAATGGTGTCCAATACTACTCTTTTGTATATGAATCAGAGGCTCATGGAAATATTTGACACATTTGGAGGGAATGATAGTTGGTTTGGTAAGAAAAACATTCTCTTTTTTGGAGATTTGTTACAACTTCCACCTGTGCGCCAAGATCCACCTTATGTAAAGTTATCATCGGTTGAGGCAGAAAAACG
This sequence comes from Diachasma alloeum, assembly GCF_001412515.2. Taxonomy (NCBI): domain Eukaryota; kingdom Metazoa; phylum Arthropoda; class Insecta; order Hymenoptera; family Braconidae; genus Diachasma; species Diachasma alloeum. Next base: position 175,009 of record NW_021680566.1, read on the forward strand.
ATTCGGATCCGTGCGTAGTATAAATATGTGGGTAGATCTATTCAAGTACGATGAGTTGACGATAAATATGCGGCAACAGAAAGATCGAGCTTATGGAGATCTTCTTTCCCGATTGAGAGTTGATGCAATCACTGCTGAAGACATTAATTTATTGGAAACTCGGAAATTCGATATAAGATCCAAATACCGCCAAACGAGTCCGTCTGCTTTCTTCGTACATCAAAAATTTGCCTCCAGGTGCTGTGTGTTTACTGGCAACCCGGAAACAATGTGAGTGCTTGAATACTATCACGTTGGAAGAGCGTCCCACTGATGAAATAGTACTCATTGCTGAAGACTCAATAGACTGTCGTAATCCTAGACTAAAATCAGCGGCTAAGAGAATCCTTGACAAGGCGGAAGAAGATGATCAGTCGCCTGCTGGCTTGACAAAAATCATAACCATTAAAATAGGTGCAAAGGTTATGATAAGACGAACCATTGATGTTACCATTGGTCTGGTTTATGGAACGATAGGAGTTGTAACTGCCGTCTCCAATGTATCGACAAAGCAGTGGAGCAGATCCAGTCCATAATCATACGTCTATCATCTGGACAGGAATGTCAGATTGAGCGTATGGGTGTAAAGTTTGAGATAATGAATGAGACTTACATCACAAGACGCCAGTTTCCGATTTCTTTGAGTTATGGAATTAGCATTCATAAGAGCCAGGAACTGAGTTTACACAATGCTGTCATGGATGTGGGGTAGACAATATTTTCTTCCGGTCAAACATATGTGGCTCTTTCAATGGTAATTACTCTGGAGGGGGTTCATTTAATCAATTTCGATCCATCAAGTAGTATAAGAACCACTTGAGCGCCCCCCACCTACAGTCATCCCAATCCACCACGTCGCCGATCGGAGTAGCACGACTCCGATGGAGCTGAGTGGTGGAGATGGGAAGACTGTCTGTGAAATGCACGGTATTATTATACCGTAATGAATATCAATACGTCGTTAAAAATGCTGTTTATTCATTAATTTTATGCTCGATAATTTAGCGCATAGAACCAATGAAATTATAGTGAGCAAGGGGTCAAAAGGCTGGTGTTTTCATCACACCAACCCCTTGCTTCACTGTTAAAAAATCGCGACGGAGGTGGGTTTCGATCCCGGGGCCGCCGCGTGAAACGCCTGAACGTTTCCCCTGAGCCATCCGTTTTGGCTAGAAATACAGCCTGTAAATGCTCTCATACTCAATTATCGTGTACTCATTGATACACGATAATTCAACTCGCTTTTACAGACTTTCTTTAATTGTTAATTTAATGTTATTTTCGTCATTGGAGCACAAAAAGCTGCGATTTGCTCGGTTAGATCGCAGTTTTCGGGTCCAATGACGAAAAAATATTGTATTTCATATGACGATAAAAAGTATTATCTGGCGAATGTGATTATACTTTTTCTCGCCTGGTGACATAATGTACTATTAATGGTAATAACAGAACAAAAAAACTTACAATGATTGAAAAAAGCATCTCGCTCCGCTAATCCGAAAAATATATAAATGTCCTACCGTTATAAAAATGTTTCACTTAGAAAAAATATTATTTGCCCTAATTTAGTTGTTGAGTCCGCCTCGCATTGTTCAATCACACGCTTTTTCCGAAGTCTTGAAGATCTTCTATCCCTTCTTAAATCCATAAATGCCACATGAACAAAGGAGACTTATTGTAATAATTTTAACAGAAAGGTAACTAAATCGACTACGATGTATCGAATCTGATGGTCAACTGAAAAGATATCAGAGAAACAATGAATGTTTTAACACCAAGATTTTTTTGAATTGACGGTGTCAGCATCACATGCTCGCCCTCTCTCTCTCTCTCTCTCTCTCTCTCTCTCTCTCTCTCTCNCTCTCTCTCTCTCTCTCTCTCTCTCTCTCTCTCTCTCTCTCTCTCTCTATTTCTTTTTGGTCAACGTAAACAGAAAGTGTCATGCTTATACCCTACTAGACATAACAAATGTGATGAGGTTCAGGGGTATAACTAAAACGGTGAATACGTTCAATCTTTTTTCCCATTTGCATATATCTTTATTATTAATATTCACACAAAAAATGATTCAAAAATCTTTGTATACAAATTCACATGGATGATATGGACCTTCAAGAAAACGTATTAGATAAACGATCCTCTGCAATCAGTGTCTTGTGATACATGTAATCCTCATGATCTTCCACAAGTGCAGTAGAAAGACGAGCGAGGAGAAATACGTCTCATTCATTACCCAGAGTAGCCACAACTCTTCTCCCGTATTTAGGATTGGCAGTTCTGAATCCGGTAATCTGATATTTCACTGCAAGACTCAGCTCATCAATCCTCTTAGTGGAGAGGCTCTCGCATCGTGCAATTCTGTTGATTTTACGCTCAGCCATCTTTAAAAACACTATCGTGAACATAATAAATGGACACAATGAAAAAAATTTTAAATTCAACTGCTTTAGTCACTTAATAAATTGAAAAAAAATGAAGACATACCTGTATTTTCTCTGATCCTCACTATAAATCACTTCTATCTATCTCAGGGATCGGCATTAATCATTACTTTGGTAATGATTACAGCTTAAATTGATGATTATATTTGTAATCCATTAATCTCTCCACTGATTTTTTGATTACAAGACAAATCGGCAATCAGGACTCAAAACTCTTGAATATTTGATCAATCGATAATCATAATGTAAATGTGCTTGATTACTTAATAATTCATCAATCGCAAGTTGTATTGATGAATTACTCCATCAATCGTAAATCAATGCAAAAAATTATTTAATTATTTCATTGAGCGTTGATTTGACTGAGAAATTATTTGATTATTTGATTACATTTTAATTCAACTCAAGAGTTCTTTGATTGAATAATTCGTAGTCAGAACTGAAACTTCATCGATTACTCTGTCAGAATTACTAAATACTCATGTTTTTAGGAAAAATGAGGCAGAAAGACCTTTTTTATTATATTTTTTGAATTTAATATCATGATTTCTTCCATTTTATCATATCAAATGCAATCAAATTTTTTTCAAATTTTTTTTATTTCATTTGTTCCTTATAATAAAATCACAGAATGAAACTTGGAAAATTCCCAAAAATTCACATAAGAAGAATTCCAAAAGAATAAGTTATATAGAAAAATTGAACTTCATCGGCTTTATTCTATGAATAAATATCTATTAACAAATGCATAGGAAAATTGCAGAATTTTTAATAGAATTGGTGCAAAAAATTAAATTTTTCAATAGAATTTGAATAAAAATCTCATAAAATTCTTATAGAGTTTCAAAGAAAATCAATAGATTTTTTCAGAGAAAGCGACATATTTTGACATATAATTTTGTTTGTTAGTAATTTATGATATTTGGTTTTTTAGTTCAAAGTTGCATAAAAATTTCGTGCATGTATGGCGGGAAAAGAGGAAAATTTCTATTTATTTTCCGTTTCCGTTTAATTATGAGAATCTAGAATCTATTGCTTCCGAATGGAAGTTTTGCAATTGCAACTTTTCAAGATTTTCTAATTTTGTTTGGAGATGACTCAGGGTGATATAAAACGTCGAGAAATGCAATTTTTAGACACTGTCTGTATGTATGTGTGTATGTGTGTGTCTATTTCCAGAACTGTGTCAATAACTCCAGAACAGTAGATACAAAAAAGTTAAAATTTTGGCTCATAGTTGGTACCAAAAATTTCAGCTCGATGGTTCAGTAGTTCCTGAGATATAGCGATTTCTCAAAAATCGTTTTTTGCAAATTTCTCCGGAATGGCTGGGCCAATTTCATTTTTTTTCTCAAAATATTTGACACAATAATACCTATCTTATTACATGGGAAGTTAATCTCCCCCCTATGGAAAATTGGGTTTTATTATCATTTCATTTTTTTGATGAAATCGCTTATTGCCGCGATAACTTGAAAAGTAATTTAAATAGAAACTTCAAACTTCGTACGATTGTAGGTCTTATGATAACAAAATTTGGTATTTTGGATGGGCGAAATCGGACAAGTAGTTCCGGAGATATTCAACTTTGAATATGGAACTTTGTTCTTCAATATCTCAAAGACCACTCGGCTAAATTCAATTATTTTTTTCAAAATATTCGTTATAATGGTCGCTATCTCACCAAATCAAAATATGAGTACCGTTCCGTTGAAAGTTTTTGAGATATTACCATTTTACTATTTTTATGTGGTCAGCTTGCTCATGCATACTATAATACGATTGAAAGTTTATGTGAAGATTCAAAATTTCGGGTCGTGGTCAAGACTATTTAGTTACACAACTCAGGTGAAATTTGTGCTTGATTGGTTTAGTAGAGCTTGGGATGGAATATGTTATGAAAAATAGTCTATTACGTTAATTTCCGTGTCTTTCTTTGGCCATTGGATTTTCATCATAATTACTTGAAATGTCATGTCATATAAAGATGTTATATTTTTCTGAGATTTATAACTTCATGTGTAGCTGCATTTATTTATTCCAAAATTATAGAAATCTCCATTTGTTCATAATTAATCGTCAAACCGATCCATATAGGTGTGACTGGTTTCATCGAATTGAGGAACAAACATCTATGTTAGTACCATATTTATTCGTCATACAAGGATTTATAACAGTCTTACTTGCAACCAAATTCATGTACATGAAAGCCCATGCCCATGCCATGGCATGGCCATAGCGGTCCCTTGGCCGTTCCATGGTCTATTGGCCGTTTGCCATGCCAATGTCATGGCTTTGCTATGGCTTTACCATGTGGGATTCCCATAGAGTTGTCATGGGGGATTACCATAGGGTTGCTATGGGGGTTACTATAGGGTTGCCATGGAGGATTGCCATAGGGTTGCTATGGGGGTTACCATAGGGTTGTCATGGGGGTCACCATAGGGTTGCCATGGGAGATTTCCATAATGTTGCTATGGGGGTTACCATAGGCTTGCCATGGAGGATTGTCGTAGAGTTGCTAAGGGCGTTACCATAGAGTTGCCATGGAGGATTGGCATAGGGTTGCTATGGGAGTTACCATAGGGTTATCATGGGGGTCATCATAGGGTTGCCATGGAAGTTATCATTGAGTTGCCATGGAGGATTGCCATAGGGTTACCATGGGGGTCACCATAGCGTCGCCATGGCAACTCTATGGCTGGGGCTATCGGGATTTTTTTCTCTCGAAATTCTGATTCTATTTGAATTTTGTTTTAGGGGTTGCCATGGAGGATTGCCATAGGGTTACCATGGGGGTCACCATAGCGTCGCCATGGCAACCCCATGGTAACCCCCATAGAAACCTTATGGCAATCCTCCATGGCAACCCCTAAAACAAAATTCAAATAGAATCAGAATTTCGAGAGAAAAAAATCCCGATAGCCCCAGCCATAGAGTTGCCATGGCGACGCTATGGTGACCCCCATAGCAACCCTATGACAATCCTTCATGGCAACCCTATGGTAACCCCCATAGCAACCCCATGGCAACCCTATGGCAATCCCCATAGCAACACTATGGCAATCCCTCATGGAAATCCCCATAGCAACACTATGGCAATCCCTCATGGAAATCCCCATAGCAACACTATGGCAATCCCTCATGGCAACCCTATGGCAATTCCCTATGGTAACCCTATGATAACCCCTATGGCAATAGGATGGCAACTGCCATGGCAATCCCTTATGGCAACCCTGCAGGCAATGCTATGACAACACCCATAGCAATCTCCCATGGCAAACGGCCAATAGACCCTGGCAACGGCCGTGGGCTTTCATGTACGTGAAGTTGATTTTGTAAAATTCTCGATCGATTTACGAGTTGTCTGATTTAATAAAAATACACAGATGGGGACATATGCTTTCTGTAGGGTTCATTGGTATAATTTCTTGAGGTTTTAAATCGTCTATTTTACTCTATTCGTCCTGTTTGAGAACACATGCATTGTAATGGCCTATTGCGTGAGAGTTAATAATCTCCGGATTTAGGAAATTGACGATGCCTGCTAGACAATATGTTGCATCGTGTACATTCAAAACTTTGGGGAAAGCATTCAAAGATACTTGTAGCTTGTGGTCTGAAGGACATTCTACGAAGAGATGTTCATGGAAAACGACCGATTCATGTTGATAATCATGATTCTCTAAACATTGGAATGTTTGTCTTGAGATTTCCTGAATAGTGATATTCAACACGCTCAAAAAATTGTTGTAAGAAAATTGAAATAATGCTTCTCTGTTTGGCTTGTTCTGTTTTTTCATCAGGAGGCAGTCATTTCCACCGACATTGTTGATATCTAATCTGAGCGGGTTTGGTGTTTCCATTTTTTTATCTTTCTTTAATAGAATTACTACAGATCCATTCGGAAGCTTACTACGAATGGAATTGGTAGAAACGAAAGAAAGAAAAAGAGTTATAACACATGAAGTAACGGCCAGATGGCTTTGGCCAAAAAGGCTCGAACCCCTGCTTTTTTTTTTGTTTTTTTTTGTTTGTTTAGTTGAGTTTTTAATAATATTTGCCGTTAGAAGGACGGTGGCGATATACAGTAGTGTATATATACACCTGTAATAATAAGAATAATAATGATAATAATAATAATAAAATGTTATAGTTATAAAACTGAAAAATCAATTATTTGGAATAATAAGAATTCTTTTCAGTAAAATATAATGATAGTGATATAATGATGCCTAAAGGTGGTTAGGCGGCGTGCTGAGTTGAATTTGGAGTGAGAATTTCCGTGGTTCCCGGTAGCTTAGTCGGTAAGAGTGCCCGGCGCGTAACTGGGAGACCCGGGTTCGGATCCCGGCTGGGCGAATCGGAATTTTTTCTCTCTAAATTTCAATTCTATTTGAATTTATTTAATGCCTAAAGGTGGTTAGGCGGCGTGCTGAGTTGAATTTGGAGTGAGGATTTCCCCGGTTCCCGGTAGCTTAGTCGGTAAGAGTGCCCGGCGC
>NW_021680566.1:182503-240718 GCF_001412515.2 Diachasma alloeum
CTCAAACACCGCCTAACCTCCTTTAGGCATTAAAGAATTCTAAGAGAATTAGAATTTAGAGAGAAAAAATTCCGAGATGATTCGGTAATGCGCCTTGTTGAAAATTATGGAAAAATTATCATTAAATGTATTGTGTTATGTTATGCTATCAAGAGATTTTATTTCCACTATACGGTGGAGTGTCCTCTATCCACTAACACAAGATCAGCACTCATAATAAATGGATACAAGAATCCAAAAAACATCAATTATACACACAATCCTGATACGTAATTCTTTAGTCTTCAAGTATTTTCTATTGTCAATGAATAATTGATTAAGTAATCGAATAATCGTGAATTTCACTTACTGATTGCTTATAAAACTGAAAAATTCAGGATCTCGAGTAGTGGTTAATTAAAAAATCGAATAATCTCCAGCTTTGATTAATGTTTACATAAAGAATCATATATTTACCGGATGTGATTAACAATTAATCAGATAAATCAAATAATCGGAATGTCAATTATTGATTAATTAATTTAATCGGTTATTGCCGACCTTGATTGCTGATTAACGAAGTAATTGAGAATATTCCAATTTTATTCTTGATTACTGGAATAATCAAAAAATTGTCTTCAGATTATGTAATTGATTAAGTAATTCATTAATCATAATCCTCGATTACGATTATGCCGATCCCTGATCTATCTATCCTTCGAACAGCACTAATCACTTTGAGAGAATTGTTCTGAAATATATACTTATTTCCCCTACCAACTACCCAAAAACAGTAATCATGTGATTTACTGCTTTTCTGTTGTCTACACTACATTGATGAGTAAAGAAAGTAACAGTTGTAATAAGATTGTCCTTCATAAAGGAAGAGAAATTAACATCAGCATTTATGTATCACATCATGGGTGTAACTTTACCTATGACTAACTGAACGTAATTTATTGAAAATTTTTATTTGCTATTTTATTACGTGACCAAAAACTCATAAGTTTTATAATATTTCATCTTCGCACAGAAGAGTTCAAATGGTATTTACGTATTTATCACTTTTTTTTTTGCTACCTACAGTAGATTGATGAATAAACAAAGTGATAGTTATAATAGGATTGTTTTCTCACAAAAAAAAAAGAAAGAGAAATTCAACGTCAGCATTTATGTATTGTATCATGAAACTCACGAGTGTAACTCTATCTAAGACTAACCGAACGTGATTTATTGACAATTTTTGGTTTGTTGATCGCTGCTTCACGTGTTCAAAAAATTCAGTTTTATGTTTTGTCTTCGCATCGAAGGTTAAAATGATCATACAGTTGCAATTTTCGCGTATGTATTGTACCATGAAATTCATGAGTATAACTCTATCCGAGACTAACTGAACGTGGTTCATTGACAATTTTGGTTTGCTGATCGCTGCTTCACGTGTTGGAAAATTCACTTTTATGTTTTGTCTTCGCATCGAAGGTTGAAATTGTCATACACTTGCAATTTTCGCGGATATCCCTGATGACTTATTCATATAAATTCTGTCACGCACGAATCTTATGTCCGAAAGTAAGCATCGTCTCTTCGAAACGTAAAGTATGGAACACAACGGACACCAGAAAAATGAGAGATATCTTCATTTCTTACTACAACTCATTGAGTTCATTTGTGAAAAAGTGCCACCATATCAGAAAATATTTTTCGATCAACGAACAAAATTTTGGGATAGTTTGTCACGGGATACGTTGAACCGTATTTTGGAGCACATAGTTTGTCATACTCCATGTCGCGTGTTATCTCAAGCCTACCAACAGGGGTTCCTGACTTCAAATAGAGGAATTCTACGCGTGGTTGCTCGTACTCTTTTGTATTCACCAAAACGAAATGCACGGAGTTTATCATTGTTCTTCAAACAGTACAACCGTAAGTAATTTATTTATGAATATTTTTTTATATATCTATAAATTATGAAAAAGCTAAAAACTATCAATTTTCACTTTAGGAATGAGTGAATAACAAGACCTTTGAGACTCTATATCTACGGATGATGATATACTGCTCATCCCTCAGGGCCAAAAACGGCGGACTGGTAGCACGTCATCCACGACGCCAATGAAGAAAAAACGATACCCACTATTCCGAACTTCAAAAATATTCTGAGACAGATAGTGAGGATGACAATGATTCATGGATTTCTCACAATTTGGCTCTGGAGAAACGGTTGCAAATGAGAGAAAGGAGAGAAGCACGATATATGGCGCAATCAGAGGAGCTCGAATCTGATCTTGCAGAAGTGTACGAATGTTCATCATATTACCCTTCTGATAGCGATGAGGACTTGTACATTGATGGAATTGAACAGGAAGAGGCAAGACTACTACGACGATGTCAAGTTGATCTAGAGAACTTCTCAGCTATTCAAGGGCTGCGTGAGGATGAAAATGAACACAACATTAATGGTACGATGATAGATCCTTATTTTTTATAGGGATTTCATATTTTAACGGTTGCATTTATTCGCATAAGAGGGGAAAAACAATCTCTGTTCGAATTTTTTAGAAATCACCGAGTATTATTACTATACCTATGACAATAAAGAAGAATGAACGAATCTAAAGAAATTGAAAGGTGAGATATTACACATAACAACCATTTGTACTAATTTCATTTTACTTTTATTTTTTTTTAGAACACTAAACAGGGGGTGCACCGACAAGATGTACCACAGCAAAACAACGTCAAAATGCGGAAACTATTACTCCTGCACAAGAAGGAAAAGAAGAAGAAAGAAAAGTAGGAGTACCTTATGATATAATTCTACCCCCAGGACGTCGATTTGAGATCATAACCGAATCATGTAAAAAATATCGTAATTTCAAGATGAAAGGTAAAGAATGTGTTATTAAGATATGAGACCCTCCCACGAATACCAATAGGACAGAATGGGTAGAAAGCGCGTTCCGGGATCTAACGACTCATATAACTGCGTCATGTCAACCACATGATCACGTTGGTTCTTCAATCAATTTCGATAGATTACATCACGGTCCTGTTTGGTCGAGATTTCGCGATGCTCGTAACTGTAGTGCTGATGATTTGCGGACCATTATCAAGGGCATTTCACAACGTACAGGGGGTCTTACCACATCAGATAATATTGTCATTACAGCGGCTATTGTTAGAGGTATTGAAGGGTCAGGACGGAAGCAAGTGACATATGAGGACATTTTCAAACGCTCCATTCTAACGATTACTAATTCCGATAATCTTTGTTTACCGCAAGCTTTTGTTATTGGTCAACTGCATGCTGTGCGTGGAGAAATTCGAACAGGTGATGTACAAAGGCGATGGAAAGCTACCATCAATAAGACATCCGTGACATCCAGCGTAAAGAGGCAATGAGATTATTAGAACTCAGTGGTGTGAGAATCTCTTCGAATGGTAGTGGGATTGCGGAACTTTAATCATTTCAAAACTATTACCTTCAACAAAAAACTGCAATCGTAGTCTATGAATTTTTAACTTTTGGGAAAGGTGGAATTCCTGTCTTTGACGGTCGTCAAAGAGTCAGGCAGAGGCATGGCCATATCAAGCATACTTTATTCATTCTATATTATGAACGTACAAAACACCAACCGATTCTCAATCTACGGGGTGTGATTGCCAGTCGTGGTTTCTGTGATTTGTGTAACCGAACATTCAAAGATAACATCGGGCATCGGTGTCCTGGAAAATGTCCTCGTTGTAAGGGAGAGACGATTTGCCAAAATATACAACGAATAGTTTGTAACGTCTGCAACCGATGGTTTTTCAATCAGCAATGCTTTGAACGACATGTCAAAAAGGGGTCAGGAAAATTAAAAGGTAAAAATTCGTCTGTAACTGTTTGTGATGCCTTCAAAATATGTCAGCTATGTTTCAAATTGATTCGTCTCCGGAAACAAAAACACGAGTGCGGCATAGTATATTGTAGAACGTGTGGATGTAATCATGAAATAACTCACCATTGTTATATGCGGCCATTGAAACAGCATGAGCAAAAGAAGACAATTTTCATCTTTTATGATTTTGAGACGCAACAGAATGTCACTTTACGCGGTGATGTTCATACGAAATTGCATATCCCTAATTTTTGTGTCGTGCAAAAAGTGTGTACGCAGTGCTGCCAAGATAATGATTTAGAAAGAAATTGTTCTAGCTGCGGGAAGCGTGAGTATATGCTTCGGAATAAAGAGACTGCAGTTACCGGAGTAGTAGATGTTGCTTTCGGAAAGTATCGATGCGTTCATAAAGTGATTTCTATGGCCCACAAAGCACGTGGTTTCGACGCGTAATTTGTTTTACGGTATCTAGTCAATGTCTTATCAATGTCTAGTTAATGTCGTGTTCTTTTGACATAAAGAACACGACTACCGGACGTGATCTTGAATGGTACAAAAATAATTGAAATGCGCGTTGGTAACATCATTTTTCTCGATAGTTTGAATTATTTTCACATGCCACTATCGGCGCTACCTAAGTCGTTTGGTTTTGACGATGACATAGCTAAGGGATATTTCCCACACTTTTTCAATGTCCCCGAGAATATCGATTACGTCGGGTCGTTACCAGCCATCGAGTATTTTTCCCCTGGCGCAATGTTCGATAAGGAAGGCGTGGAATTTTTAGAATAGTATACGAAAAAATCGAATGAGGGCTACGTTTTTAATTTCAAACAGGAATTAGAGTTTTACTATCGCATGGACGTCACCATTTTAAGACGTGCATTCATAATTTTTCATGAGATCTTACTGACAAAGACGGGTATATGTCCGTTCAGTCAATGTAGTACGATTGCTTCCATCTGTTCGAATTTTATGTTTATATTTTATATTTTATGTTTATATTTTAAGTTTATAGAACAAATTTCATGCAGACTGATACAATAGGTATACTACCATTGGATGGTACATACAGATACATGACCACTCAATCAAAAAAAACTATATCTTGGTTATTATTGGAGCAACGACGTTTGCAACCGCATATTATTCACGCAGGCAATGCAAAAGAATACCGGTTGCGTTGCGGTGTTATGGTTGACGGCTATTGTGAGAATGAAAATCAAGAGAAGTGTGTATTCCAATTTTACGGTTGTTTTTGGCACGGGTGTACTACGTGAATTGATAGACATAACGAGTTGCGTGCAGGGGACTCACTTGATACAAGATATGAAAGTACTTTGTTCACAGCGGCCAAGATTCGTCGTATGAGGTACAACTTGATAGAAATGTGGGAATGTACATTCGACGAACAATTAAGAAACTCGATAAACGATCGAGATTTCGTGAATCAACACCCTATAATGAAAAATGTGGAACTCAACCCTCGCGATGCTTTCTTCGGGGGTCGTACCGAGAATTATGTCACGTTATACAATGCCACAAATACGGAAAAATTCAAGTATCTCGATGTCACATCTTTGTATCCTTTCGTAAATAAAATGGGGAAATATCCTGTAGTTCATCCTGAAGTTTATGTAGGTGACGAGTGTCTAGCATTGACAGGAGTTGACAATAACCTTAACAATGTAGAAGGCTTTGTGAAATGCACAATCGTAGCCCCGCGTAATTTGTATTTTCCTGTGTTACCGATCCGTGCTCATGGTCGTTTGATATTTTCACTATGTGGTTCATGTTGTGAAACATTGAATGAAGATATTTGTAATGATCAAACTGTCAAAGATCGTGAATTCACCGGTACGTGGGTTGTTGATGAATTGCGGAAGGCTGTCGAATTCGGTTATCGAATAATTCAAGTATTCGAAATTTATCAGTACAAGATCATTCAGTACAATCGAGAAAAACAAGCAGATGGTTTCTTTAATAAATATGTCGACACATTCTTGAAGGAAAAGCAAGAAGCCTCTGATTATCTTGCAGGATGCGTCATAGATGAAGATAAAGATGCGTACATACAAGAATATTTTGAGAAAGAAGGTGTTTTACTTGAGAAACAGAAGATTCAACGGAATCCCGGGTATGGATCATTGGAGAAAATGATCTTAAATACGTTCGGGGGTAAATTTGGTCAAAGAGAGAACTTACCACAAACCGAAATCGTTGCGATAAGACAAAGATTATTAGAAATAATCAATAGCCCTGAATTAGTGATTACAGCATTGCTTCCCGTCAACGAAAAAGTGATGTACGTAAATTTTATATATCAGAATGAGTCACTTCTACCCACTCCCATAGCTAACGTTGTTGTTGCAGCTTACACAACGGCACAGGCCCGTCTTAAACTTTACAGTTATTTAGAAAAACTCCAGGAGAAAGTTCTGTATTGTGATACAGAGTCCGTAATATTCGTATCCAAAGAGGGAGAATGGGAGCCCGAATGCGGTAAATTTCTCCGGGATTTAACAGATGAATTGGAAGGCTATAGAAAGGGAAGTTATATCAAATCATTTTTTTATGGGGGGCCCAAATTATATGCGTACCTCGTTCAGATAAGTAATAAGGGCACAAAAGATGCATGTAAAGTTGAAGGTATCACTTTAAACTACAATAATAAACAGTACATTAATTATCAATCTGTCAGGGAAATGGTTACACGTGAAAGAGAGAGTCAATAGTCTTATGATATGATACAATTAGACGTACTTAGTTTCACCAAGTAATAACACAGACGGAAACGAAAATGTCTTCTATTTGCAATACTAAACGACAATGTAAAAATGCATATAAGACTATACCATATGGTTATGTGAATAATGTAGCAAGACATGACGAATAATAAATGAAATATAATCGATCGTTTCCAAGAAAAAATAACTGTCATCTTGGCATTTTTTCGTTTTCAACTCCCTACATTGTTTCAGTTCCACTGTGTCTGAGTACCAGTTGGACTCAATTCTGAATAACATCGAAATATGGATATTGTCGAAATTGTATTGATATGAAATTTTCTGGAATTCTTTTGTATTATGCTGAATGGCAGCCTACCTACACACAATATCCTCACGCTAAGCAGATTGAATTTCAGGAAGGGTTATCACAAGATTATAGTATTGATTCGCATCCAAAATTAATCATTATTGACGATTTAATGCGTGAATCATCGAATCACGTCATCACCGACTTTTTCACAAAAGGAAAGCCATCATAAAAATCTCAGTGTGATTTTCATAACACAGAATGTTTTTCGTCAAGGGCGTGATCAGAGGGATATCTCTCTAAATTCCAACTACATTATTATTTTTGAGAACCCTAGAGACCGTGTCCAGATACAATACCTCGCACGACAAGTTTACCCGGAGAACCCTAAGTTTTTACAAGAATCTTACGTAGATGCCACCTCTCGACCACGTGGTCATCTACTGTTAGATTTGAAACAATCTACACCCGAAAATTATAGAGTGCGCGCCTCTGTATATCCCGACGACGAAAAACAAATTGTTCAAGTACCGCGGAAAGGTATAAATCAACGATAATGGAGGGAGAAAAGTACTTTGTCATTTAAATAAAGAGCAACGTCAGGCATTGCTGAGAAAAGCGGATTCAAATTTGATACGTTGTATTTGTGAGTGCGCATTGAATATTTTACACGGTAATATTCCAATCGTAAAGTCTCAGAAAGATAAATTGAGTCCTCATAAGAAACTGCTACGCGATTTAGCGGAAGGGAAGAAGTGCATAGCTAAAAAGAGGAAACTTATAGTTCAGAAAGGAGGTTTCGTTCCATTGCTTCTTGCTCCTATCCTTAGTACACTCATTTCAAATGTAATTGGACAATAGATTAAAAAAAAATGGAATACGCACGAAAAATGATCCTTGTACCGGAAGATAGAATTGGTGTTACCAATGATAGGACTCAGACATTGATCAGACCTGATAATCGTATAATTACACAAAAAAGTGTTCAAACACAGGGAACGACATGGTCACATCTTGACAATGAAATGAAAGAAATCTTAGAGTCAACTTCTTACGTAAATGACCGAGAGAAATGGAACGCGTATCAACAAATTCTTCAGCGCTACCTCAGTCTGATACACAATCCTCAGCAGTCAATAATGGATTCAGAGGAATTTGAAGAGCAGAAAGGACCGAATTACTCAAAACACGGTGAAATCTCACTCATTCATCCACGCTTCGGCAGTTCTCGCATTCATAATTCTACGTATGAAAATATCGATACGGGGTCAATAATTGAGAATGTTCCCAAAAAATACCAAAAGAAGGCTGTAGCACTTGTACGCAGGCTACAAGGTATGTCAAGGCATGTCAGATCTTGGGACAGTGCTGGAGTGGTAACTATCAATGGAGATATGATTCGTAATTCGAACATAGTAGTTCTCGTCAATGAGGCAATGCGATCACGCATGAAAAAAATCGCTATAGATCGAAAACTTTTTTCGAAAGTATTAAAGGCGCACAACGTTCCTCGAGAATTCATTGGTAACGAAGAATTATTATGGTTAAGTGTGAATTAAAATTTTTCCGTACCTCAAAGGCACTCTCGTAATAAAACAGTAAATATAACAGAAGAAGAAGAAGATAACTCGTATGATAGTGTACACAATACGCAGAATGGAAGTGGGCAAGTCAGAATCTGACGGATGAAACTACGAAAATGAAAGGTTTCTATAAGATTTACTATAATCCAAACCATCCAGAAGGATTTACTGGTGCACGTAACCTCCACAATATTCAGCAAGGTCATAATGTCACAGATTGGTTGGAGAGTCAGGATGCATATAATATGCACAAAATGGTACGTCATCGATTTAATAGACGGTCTTATAATGTTTCCGAGATTGATGCTGTTTGAGAGGCTGATTTAGTTGACGTTCGATCCATAGCAACATATAAAGATGAATATTCATATATGTTGGTTGTTATTGACGTCCTTAGTGAATATGCTTGGGTGGAACCTCTCCGAAATAAGAGTGGTAAAGTTGTCGCACAAGCCTTCAGACGGAGTCTTCTGAACAATGGAAGAAAGGCACGCATCCCACGAATGCTTAAGACGGATCGCGGAAAAGAATTCGTAAATTCCGAATTTCAACAACTATTGAGAAAATATGATATTGAGTATCGTGTAACCAGGAACCCTGATATCAAAGCAGCCATAGTTGAACGATTCAATCGTACATTGAAGGAAAGATTGTGGAGATATTTCGCGAACTCCCGAACGAAACGTTACGTCGATGTTCTTCAGAAAGTGGTAAATGCGTACAATCATAGCAAACATTCGGCAACACAATTTCGACCGTGTGAGGTTAACCATGGTAATGCATCTATGGCAGCTGAAAATCTTTCGAAGCGATACAATAGAGTCTCCAAAAAAAATTCTCAATCGCCGAAATACAACTGTGGCGATCTAGTACGTATCAGTACAGCGAAAGCAGCGTTCAAGAAAGGATACGAATCGGGATGGAGCACTGAAGTTTTCAAAATCAAACACATCTCACGTAACCGTACGCCAGTAGTGTACATCTTAGAAGATCTGGAGGGAGAAGATATCAACGGTATATTTTACGAGGAGGAATTATCCAAGGTACAGAACTACAAACGAAGACCTAGAACGGAAAAATGACCAATACGGGAGGTAGTTTTTCTTTTGTATTACCTAGCAATAGTAGTGAAGTATTACCCAAATAATAAAACAACGAGTTTCATTACCCATTTACCACAAACGATCAACCTACCAGGTAAATGGAGTGTTGCTTTGACAGAAATACATGTACCAATGACGTTCCTGCGCATATCTTCGAATGCTGTTGAAAATTACGTATCATTGGAAAATCGAAGTAATTTGTCGGAGAAAGATAGGAGGATAACAGAAATGAGTAATGATAGATCGAG
Source organism: Diachasma alloeum (assembly GCF_001412515.2). NCBI lineage: Eukaryota > Metazoa > Arthropoda > Insecta > Hymenoptera > Braconidae > Diachasma > Diachasma alloeum. The sequence goes on from NW_021680566.1 coordinate 192,334, forward strand.
CAATATGACCAATCCTGATGAAACGTTAATGACACATATCGAAGAAGAAAATTTACCCCATGGTGTATATGATAGTGTTGTAGATTTATTGACTGTCATCAATGATATGTCTTTCATGAAAGATCACGTAAAAGTTGGTGGGGGTTATGTATCTGTAGTCAGAACTTGTGAGTCTTCTTCATGTAAATGGTCTTCCCATGTTCTGCACCTGGCTCCTTCATTGAAAAGGACTTTGGGATTTTCAAATGGAGATGAAAAGTTCTTCCTTTCTGGTGGATTGTATGAATACAAAGTATCAATGCCTGCATCTCTCTCACGAACTCTCCCACAGAGTATGTATGTCTACACCGACATATGTGAGAGCTATATAATTGGGGATGTCCATGTCCCATTACTCAGAGTCGTACATTTAGACATCGATGATTATAAATTTGGATCGCTGAAAATTAAAACATTCTCATCACCGCTGTCCGTACCATTGCTGCGTACGAAATTACAAACAATTGAAATGGATATAAGAGATGAATACGGATCATCAATACCATTCGGGTACGGTACATTGACACTAACACTCCATTTCAAACGCACCGAATAAACGCGGATTATGTGTGACTACGTTTTTGACGAGATACTATAGTCAGGCGGTAGGTACAGCAAAGGAGCACATGGCGGTATAAATCGTGTGTCCATAGGTAGTGCCAATCAAAAACGTCATGGGATTGGAAGTTTTCTAGGACGCTTGTTCAGACGGATACGCCCACTACTCAAGCAAGGTGCATCCGTAGTTGGAAGAGAGGTTTTGCGTTCAGGTGTGAATGTCATGGGTGATGTTCTCGAACGTGATATACCACTGAGAACTTCTCTAAGAAGCCGCGCGAGGGAATCAGGCGTCAATTTGAAAAGGAAGGCAGAGGAGAAACTTGATATACTGATGACAGGGTCTGGTTATGACAGTAGGAGCATGCTATCATACCCTCATTCGACGTCTGTCCGTGTACCGCGTCACTCTAAATGGCGTAAGTAGAAAACTGAAAAGGGAAAGAAGAAAAGAAAATCAGTCTAAGAAACCACGAGTGACAAAAAATCGTAAGAGAAAGCATGCGAAGAAGTCTTCAAAAATTAGTGGACGAAAGAACGCATCAAAATTGCGAACAGTATCAGATATTTTTGCTTAAAAAATATGGCGTTTTTGCATACACATTCATGTGAACGAGTGAAAAATGACTAGGACTTATTTTCATTGCCACCAACGCAGACAGCTATCGAATCGTCACCCGATGTACACTACAAGCCAATTGCATCACTTGTGGATAACTCACCTATGAGTTCGGTATACCAGGACAAAGTGATGAGTACATTGACTTAGCACACACCGGATTATCGTTACGTGTTACGATACCTACATCAGTGAAAGAGAAGAATTCCATGCCGTCGCCTACTGTTCGACCCGTCAACAATTTATTACACTCATCATTTGACCAAGTTGATATTTTCTTCAACAAAAAAGCATCGACTCCTGCTAATAATGCCTATGATTACCGCGCTTATATAGAAACTCTTCTGAACTATGGCTCCGGTGCCAAACTGTCACACTTGAGTAGTGTGTTGTGGGTACATGATACATCGGGCTCAATGGATAGCATCGATGACGAAAATGAGAGTTTAAAGACGCGTAGGGCCTATTTAGGTGATGATAAAATAGTCGACCTCACGGGACACTTACGTTGTGATGTATTGAATCAAGATCGAGCATTTCTGAATGTTGTTAATATTCATATCCGATTAGTTCGTTCGAGAGATAATTTCTGTTTGATGGATAGCACGAAAAGTGTGTTCACCATTAAAATAATAGAAGGGTCGTTGATCATCCGAAGAATGAAGGTGAACCCCGGATTATTATTATCTCATCAAAGGACCTTATCGAAGACAACAGCAAAATACCCTGTTACCAGAGCTGAAGTTCAGAGTGTCTCAATTCCGTCAGGAATCCAAGGTCATTCTTTAGATAACTTCATAACGGGACAACTGCCAAAACGTATCATTTTTGGATTCGTGAAGAACCGTGCATATGTGGGCGATAAACGATTAAACCCTTTAAACTTCCAACATTTCGGGCTGAATCATATATCCTTATATGTGGACGGTCAGATACCATCCAAACCAATGCAACCGGAGTTTCATCAGAATGGTTTATATGTGGAATCATACCACACCATGTTTTCAGGTACTGGTATACATTTCCTGAACGATGGCAATGGTATTCATTGTGGAGACTATCCGCATGGCTATTGTCTATTTGCATTCGATTTGACACCAGATTTGTCAGCGAATGACAGCTCACACTGGAATTTGATACGAAGTGGTAATATGCGCATCGAGGTACGGTTTGATGATTGATTAGCTTCAACGATTAATGCTGTAATGATGCTGAGTTTGAAAGCGTCATCGAAATTGACTCAGCGAGGCAAGTGACCCTGGATTATGCATGAATAACCAAGAATTCGGTATCATGTTCCTCGCGTGCGCAGCTATCTCACAGCATCAGCAATTTTTGTTTCCCTGAGACTAAAGATTTGCAGAAGGAATCAAATGCTCAGTTAGTTGTGGATATTGAGTGTACAAGTTTCCGGAAGAAAAAGTATAATAATTGCCTTTAGTGATTCAGATTCATCAGTGATTATTCATTATGAGGGTTTCGTTGGAATTCATGGTACATTCCTTCCAAAAGAAGTAGCTGTTATCTCCGCATCCTCCAATATGATCGGTTATTGGGTGATCTGTCCTGAAGGATGAACAATCAACTTACAATTACACGTCATGGTATCGATTGGTATGAAGGAGAGGCGTCTTCTAAATACGTGTATACAGTATTACGTTCCGTCACCGAAGGTGTGCGGTATGTGTATACCTACGGTCACGAGCAAACGAAATTCACCACTCTACTCCTCACCGGAGATGTTATCAATTTGAAGACGCACATGAGATTACCGCTATTCGCTTGTACATCAATGCCTGTGACATCGTATCTCATACACAGTTCATTGAATCACCAAACGGTTATATGTGCTATGCATCGGGTACTTCAAATCAAAGCATGGTTGACTACGAGCGAAGGAAGACCAGAAAATCTGTATAAAGAGGTTCCAGATTCTAATGAACACAGTACAGATTTTGAAAGCCCTGCAGTTTATACCGAGTCATAGAGTGGGTGTATATCCAGCCGACAAGATCCCATCGGTGTGGACGAAACCAACAGCAATAGTAGCGAACACACTTGACCACACCAAACCAGGAGAACATTGGGTCGCCATGTATGTCGATCGAGATGGCAGAGGATGGTACTTCGATAGCTTCGGATTACCCCCCATCGTGCCCCAGCACGCTTCAAGACTCCGAAAAAACTGTAAACTTTTCAAGTGCAGCTTCCAACAACTCCAGCATCATGACTCAAGCGTTTGTGGACAATACTGTGTACTGTTTCTGTATTGTATATCTATGTTTGCTACTCTTGACAATTTCTATTCTTCATTTACCAATCGATTCATATCTAATGATCGCTTAGTACGAGAATATTATGATGCGTTTATGCATAAAAAACGTAATTGTACCCCTGAAAGGAAATTATTTAGTGGACGCGGTTATAATTGTACTTCGTGGAACCAAAAATGTAAGTAGTTCCTAAGAAAACGGATTATGTAATTCATGGGGTCAATATTTTTCGGGGAAAATAAATATATATTAATGTTAACTTTATGTTTTTATTCTTCCGTGTAGTGGTGTTACTATTTCGCATCCTGACGCAAGCAGTTACTCCTATCCCACCACTCGCTCGCATCGGAGTCGTGCTATTCTGATCGGCGGAGTGGTGGGGTCGGAGTGACTGTAGGTGGGGGGCGCTCAAGTGGTTCTTATACTACTCATCATCAGCAATTGAAGAATATAATAGACTGCGAGCTGAATTCAGACCGACTTAGCTCAGATCACTCTGGCTCATAAATATTGGCCGAAGGAATGGGATATCCAATGGGCATTTGAAACTGGATCTATTGGCGAGACGAATGTTAAAAAGGAAAAAAATGATGTTAAGACATCTGTAAACGGTTTGTGTAGTGCTCACGGCCGCTCCAGTCATGCCAATGCAGTCATTCAATGTCTGTTCCATTCTTCCATCATAGGTCAAGAAATATTGCAAACCCCTGAAGACGAGGATGCAGTGATTGGGGCATTCCTCCGCAAATACATGAAAAGATCAGAGGTTTTAGATGCTAGTATACTGAGGCAGTTTGTAGAAGGTCCACCGTACCCAGAAAATGAGCAGGATCCAGTTATATTTTTAGAAAATGCGTGCAACAAAGGTGGTGTACTACGGAAACATATCCAACAGAATCTAACTCATCTTGATCGATGTAAGTCATGTGATTATATGAAGACTTACAATGTGAACAGTTTGGTAATAACTATATCAATAGAAAATACAAAGGAACTGATAGCTTTGAATGAGTTGATCAATAAATCTTTTCCTTATTGAACTCATGTCGTTCAATTTTGTGATACTTGTGGACATGTCACAGACTTTTCACGTAAAACAAACATAAGTAGTAGTAACGCAATCGTTATTGTCAAAATGGACACTTTTACGTACAATAAAAAAAATGTCAGACAGAAAACTAACAATTGGAAGATAAAAGCAGTTTCAATCGCTGTAGTGGATGTATGTAATAAGTCGTATTGTGTCAGCAGTGCTATATTACACAGCAATGTAGAGATGAATGATCACTACACTTGCTTGTTGAGAGATAAAAAAAGCGATTGGATACATGTCGACGATTCAAGCATTGCAAAACTGCGATGGCCGAGAAACTCCAAAAGCGTGTATTTCTTGTTATTGGATCAAAGTAAATCCAAATCCAAATAATATTTTTCTAGCGAGGATGATATCCTTAGTAATAAAATCACAGAATATCGCTGTCTCAAAAGTACCTAAACTATCAATCTTTATTAGTCGAAAGAGAAAAAGCCTAGCAATACCCTTATTTCGAACGTGGTGCTATCATTGAGAGAACTTATTGGAATTTTTCCCAGTTCTCCATTAATACTCATATTCAATAAATTACTGAAATCTTGCCAAGGACAAATTTTCTGAAATGGTACCGACAAGTAACCGGTTCGTAGCGTTGTTCTTGAAGAAGGAAAAACGATATAAGAAACTGAAATGGTTTTGAAAGATTCAAAGAGGATCGTCCCCTCATTTCCCCTCATTTCTCTCGATAATCGGTGATATGTCTGACAATAACTGAAATTTTAAAAAATGACTGAAATGGACACAAAAGAATGTAATTTAAAAAAAAAGCGCCAAGTAACGATTTCGACGTGCTGTTATTGAAAAATTTCGATGGACTGTTGTTGAAAAAATTTCTTGACCGCAATTGTTATTGATCCTGGAGAATTAAAAAAAAAGGAAATAACAAAGGGCACCAAGTTCTTGAAGTTGAGCAGGTCATATTTAAGGACGATAAATTTTTTTACAAGGATGATACGAAAAATCAGGGTTTTTACAGTCACCCATACATTCAAAGGTTTTTCAAGTTTTGCCTTATCAATTCTAACTCAGTATAGCGCATCCTTATGAGTAATCGGTGGGTGACGGTCATAAAAAGTGTGCTTAGTTTAAGAGGTCCATTACAAAGAGTGTAAATATGAGTGGTTTCTCGAAAACAAAATGGTCAGAAAAATAGTCAGGACCAACGTACTTGGCGCGATTTTTTGAAATGCCCAATGCGAACAGTGGGCCTTATTTACATACCACGGCACTCTACTACTAAAATTGAAACCATGGGCGCTTGAATCTGTCTTCTCTTGCTCTTCATCTTCCGTGGCTGTATTCTGATCCCTCTGTCATTTATATGATCAATCGATATTGATAAAAATAATTTGATAATATGTGAAAGTAGAAAAGGACAGATTTTTGAAAATTCTCTCAGATACGATGGGACAATTTATCATCCCAACATATCTATCCCTCCCAGCTTTAGGAAAACGCAGTGTGCCGCAGAGTGATTTCCAAGTGCCTGCAGATAACTGACACGAAAGACTCGAAGACTGGGTTTCACATTCAAGGTAGTAGTAGCAGTAGCAGTACTGAAAACCTATCTCCTTTTACTGTACTGCAGTTACGGTAATTCATTTCGAAACCCATGCTAACAAGATCATTCATGTAAGAATTAAAAACCGCGCCAAGTGCGTTGGTCCTGACTATTTTTCTGACCATTCTTTTTCGAGAAACCACTCATATTTACACTCTTTGTAATGGACCTCTTGAAATAAGCACACTTTTTATGACCGTCATCCACCGATTACTCATAAGTATGCGCTATACCGAGTTAGAATTGATAAGGCAAAACTTAAACAAGCAGGGGTTTGAGCCCATCCGACAGCAGGCATGTGACCGTTAGTTTTTACGTTATTAGTCCTTTTCTTTTTTTTATTTCTACCAATTCCATTGGTAGTAAGCTTCGAATGAATCCGTAGTATTGCCCTGTCTTTGTGACAGGTATACAACCGTAACCACATGCTGCAGAATGTCTACAGGAACATATTCAATCTTTTAATGGAATAGATTTGTACGAAAGGTTAAATATCTCCGAAACTGCTCGGCGCCTATCCAAAATACGAATCTTCAATATTGTAAGAGCTACAATCACACCAAATTTCAAGTTACTATTTTCATTTTTTCTCAAAATATCATGCATACAAGAATGAAAAAATTTTAAAAACCAACAAGTTGATATCTCAATTTTTGCGAGGGGTAGAGGCGTACAAACTTTTTATGAAAAACCTAAAAATCTAAATATCTCGAAAACCGTGTATAAACGTGTATACGTATTTTGATTGATTCAGACAGAAGACATTGAGACGAACATTTTGAAAAAAAAAATTTGAAATCGATTGAATATTTTTTGAGATATTACATAAAACACATTTAAACATAAAATTGAATATCTCAGAAACTAATCAACCGATTTACCTCATATTTAATACCGGTCATTGCGATAATAAGAGATAACTTCATACTAAATTTCAAGTTGATATCTCGATTTTCGCGAGGGGTAAAGTGCGTACAAGCTTTTTATAAAAAACGGAAAAATCTCAATATCTCGAAAACTCTGTATAAATGGGTATACGTATTTTGATTGATTCGGATAGAAGACATTGAGATGAACATTTTGAAAAGAAAATTGAAATCGATTGAATATCTTTTGAGATATTACATAAAACACATTTAAACACAAAATTGAATATCTCAGAAACCAATCAACCGATTTAGCTCATATTCAATACCGATCGTTACGATAATGAGAGATAACTTCATACCAATTTTCAAGTTGATATCTCGATTTTTGCGAGGGGTTGAGTGCGTACAACCTTTTTTTTATGAAAAACGGAAAAATCGAAATATCTCGAAAACTTTGTATGAACACCCGTTCATACATATATTCTGATTGACTCGGATAGAGGACATCAAGACGAATATTTTGAAGTAAAAAATATCGAAATTGGTCCAATAGTTTTTTAGATTTTCGCGAAAAACGATAAACATACAAATTGCTCTCTCTAAAAAACAAATGAACCGATCGGGCTGAAATTTGGCACAGAGGTACTCCAATTCAGTGCCAAATATCTGACAAAATTTCAAATTTTTTGGAACTGTTTTAGCCGTCTATTCGTTTAATTTACGAAAAAATGACCACAAGATGACCGTGAGCACAGACACACACGGTGTCCAGACTTCGTATTTTTACGTTTCAGACCATTCTACATCGTTTCCAAGCAAAATTAGAAAATGTGAAATTCCAATGATTTCAAAGCTTCCTTTCGGAAGCAAAAACCTTTGGATGTACGAGTGACTGTAAAAACCCTGATTTTTCGTATCAGGCTTGTAAAAAGCTTTATCGTCCTCAAAAATGATCTGCTCAACTTCAACAACTTTGCGCCCTTTGTTATTTCCCTTTTTTTTAATTCTCCAGGGTCAATAACAAATGAGGTCAAGAAATTTTTTTAACAACAGCACGTTGAAATTTTTCAACATTTTTGGAAAAGCCGCATATTGAAATTTTTCCACATTCTTTCAACATTAACACCTACACAACGGAAAAAGACAAAAATATCACTTACCTGATTAACAATGTTCTCAGCACTGTCACGTTGTTCTCCTCTCTATGATATATCTCCGTCTGAGAAATGTTTATCACATACATATTGTCCATGCTGGACTGCACCATCATTCTCACGTTTAATAGCTTTTTTCCACTCATCCAACTTGCCCGCAGGGATTGAGAAAAAGCGACGCTTTTCTTTGGGAGATTTATTTGATTTTGATGAGCTCCGAGATGGACAACCGTCGATAACACAACCTGGCATCGTACTCCATTGAATAACTCATACAATTAAGGCAAAATGTTCAAGTAATCAACTCCTTAATGGGTTTAATTCAGATCTGGTTTTTATCACCGACGTAGTTTAATCTATTGTACCAATATTTAATTGTTTGAACCTATTCTCTTCCCGAAACTTCGTAATGTAATGTACGTTAGTAATAGGTTAGGAATATCAAAACGTGCTATCCCGCCAGGGTTGGTGGTCAGGGGCGGCGGAGGGAAGAGAGGGAGACTTGTGCGGGTGCCGGTGGCGCTACGTAGTGAGCTAACATTAGTCGGACGGGGATTCTATAAGAGAAATACATTGAGTGTCAGAGAGCTGGCCTGTCCCAAGGATGAAGAATGGCAACGCATTCATTTGAAAGCATACTACCACTGGAATTGGTAGAAATGAAGCTAAAGGGTAAGAAAGAGACTAATGATGCAAAAAGTAACCGTCTCATGCCTTCTGTCGGATAGGCTCAAACTCCTGCTTGTTATTAAATTAATTTCGTTGCTCTGCATTTTTGACTTGTTTTTGTTAATTTAGAATTCAGTCATTCCAAAATAAATTTTCGGAATAGCATTTTTGGGCCCAGTCGCCTCCGCGTTTGATATACTGAGCTATCGGTAGCGGTTCCTTTGTTGATCGGATTTTTTTGTGCCTTGTTCGTTTTTTTTAACGATACGACGCCAAAACTTGGATTTTGGAAAATTGGTCGCCGAGAGCTGCGTATTCTTGTTCCGTTTTCACAGAGAAATACGTCACAATACATTAGATACTACTCAAACTTCTGCAAGATGCTTCGTACGATTCGTCTGAATATAAAGCAACAATCCAATTTACTTAGAAATGATGTACTAACGGATTTATAATTGCCTATATTGAACTTCTTTAGAACTGTTTGATATATGCAATTTGATCCGACATCTCAACATTAGCGGTTGCAATCATAAGATTGTCCACATATAATACAACACATATGAGGTATTCCATGCTAAATGAGCCAACTTCTGACCTGCATCATCTTGGCAATTGATTTCGATTTTTTCTACGATTGAGGAGGAGGGGGGGCTGAAAAAACTATCTCTCAATTTCTTTCAGATTTTTTAGATGTCCTATTTCGGAGATATGATTTTTTCATTGTTTTTTCGTTTTCGTTTAAATAACTCTGATTCTATTCAGCTGATTTTTATTTATGACGCGTGAAAACTATTCCACTTTCTACCATCTGTGAGAAAATTTTGGGTAAATTTTTGTTCAATTCCTAGGTACTTACAATTCCGAACTTTCAAAAAAAAATTGAAAAACTTGAATTTTCAAAATTAGGCCAGCTTTTATTTTTCCAATATTTCTTTCAGTAACTCTTATAAGCAATACAAGTATTTTGAGTTATCATACAAGCTGGATTTCGTTCTGGATCTATTTCAATTTTAATTTTTTCTTCGCAAAATTCCGCGGATGTGGTCGAAACACCCCAAACCAACTTCGACTATGTATCGAAAAAATATGTTACACATAAGTATACACTTAAATTCACTTCATACTGTTTATAATCAGGCCAATCAACGTCCCTTTGGGGTATTTTGATAAAATTCGTGCAATTTTGAGCAGAAAAAATTGAAAATAAAATAGATCTAGGACGAAACTCAACTTGTATGATGGCTTAAAATACTTGTTTTGATTACAAGAGTTACTGAAAACGAGACAAGAATAATAAAATGTGACATAATTTTGAAAATTCAAGTTTTTCAATTTTTTTCTGAAAATTCGATATTATGAGCACCTAGAAATTGGAAGAAAGTTACTCAAAATATTCTTATATATGATATAAAATCGAAAATTTTGACGTGTCATAAATCAAAATGGAATGAATAGAACTGGAGTTATTGAGAAAAAACGAAAAAAAAGAAAAAATCATATTTCTGAAATGGGCTGTCGAAAAAATCTGAAAACGATTGATAGTTTTTATAGCTTCCTAATCATAAAAAAAATCGTGATCAATTTCCAAGAGGATAAGGGTTAGCCGTTGACTCATTTGATATAAAATATCTCATATGTTCTTCGATGTATCCCCATGGTCAAAAAAATGGCTACATTACTCAACAGATCAATTTTGAAAGCCTTTTCCAACAAGAGTTATTTCAAATACCACGAACCAACACATTGCGGCGTGCTCTAATCCATACAGGGGTTTAATCCGTTTGCAAACTTGATTTCTATTGCTCTTTTGCCCCTTCTGGCACTTTCATATAAATTTTCTCTTTTGATGTACCATTCGAAAATGCGATGGGCTAATAAATTATTTTGATTAGCATTGCAACTACAAATCGAAAACTTGAAATTCTTGCCACTGGTACAATGTTTCATCTAATCTACCAAATACTATTGACTGAAACTGCGAGCAACGAGACGAGCTTCATAATTTTTCAGTTTTCCAAATTCATCACCTTTCATCGTAAATACCTATTTACAATCAACAATATTTTCATCAGGTGATTTTGTTACTTACGTTCAAGTTTTATTAATCGCCAGTGAATTTATTTCATCTTTAAAGCCCTTTTCCCATTGAATTCTATCGTTCCTTGTTTTTATTTCTTTCGAACGAGGAGGGTTTCTTGTAAAGAACCGACAGAGCACTCAAGAGGTTATCATCATGTATATGCGATTCATTATATGAAATAGGAGGGCCTTATTTCATCTTGTCATGCTTTCTAGTCTCAACATTATTTTCTGTATTCTCTCGGAAATTTTCTGATATTACTTTATCGCGTCATCACTCATTGATTGAGGAAGTGAACAGTTTCCCTAGTGGAGAATCCAAAATTATAGCATTACATGCCTGATCAGAATCTGATATGATAACTTGATCAGTGTCTCATTAAGACCTGACTACAATTTCCAGTCGGGTAGCCTCTCTCCCTTTTGATCCTTATGATCGTTTTGCTTCACTGTTCCGCCTGACCTTCATGATAGTTTTGCTCGTCTCCGCCATTTGACACTTTTCATCGTATTGCTTGTCTCTCATTTGACCCTTAAGATTTTTCGCTCGTTTCTCCTAGTTGACCCTTACGATCGTTTTTCGAGATTCTTCTGCGTGAAATCGTATTGGTCAAATCGTGAGGGTGAAACCGTATGAGTAAAATCGTATGGGTCTCTCGCAATGATCTGATACAAATTAACCCATACGATTCTATCCTCACGCTAAATAATAATATGGGTCAGTTAGGAGAAACGATCGAACACATCTTACGGGTCCAATGAGAGACGAGCCGAAGGTCAAACGAAAGAGTGGAACAAAGCTGCCATAAGGGTCTGCGACCGCAGAGACCGTTAAACCCTTCTGATCGTTTGGCTTGCCTTTTTCCCTTTCGACTCTTATGAATGTTTTGCTTCACTCTTCTGCCTAACTCTCATGACAATTTTAATCATCTGGGCCATTTCATCCTTTCCATCATATTGCTCGTCTCCGCCATTTGACACTTTTCATCGTATTGCTTATCTCTCATTGGACCCTTAAGATTTTTTTGCTCGTTTCTCCCAGTTGGACCTTATGATCGTTTGGCTAGATTCTTCCGCGTGAAATCGTAGTATTCAAATCGTCAGGATAAAACCGTATGAGTGAAATCGTATGGGTCACTCGCAATGATCTCAAACGGTTGAACCCATACGATTCCATCCTCACGCTTAACAATAATGCGGGTTAACTAGGAGAAACGATCAAACACATCTTAAGGGTCCAATGAGAGACGAGCCGAAGGTCAAACGAAAGAGTGGAACAAAGCAGTCATAAGGGTCGACCGTAGAGACCGTTAAACCCTTCTGATTATTTGGCTAGCTTTTCTCCCTTTCGACCCTTATCATCTGTAAAAATATTTTGCCGTATTGTTCACCCAGGAAAAGTCCAAACTACTTTTTAAATCGTCTCTATCGCTCGATAATTCGAAGGGCGCCAGCCGAACCTTCACGGGAGGTTCGACGAAAACCGGCCTCTGAGGCAAACTCGTCCACTCAGACGACTTTTGTGGCTGGGCAAAGAGTTACCCAGCTAGCATTAGTATGACATGGTAGAGTGGGTGAGGTCCACCAGGAGTATCGTATGCCAAACGTCACCAGCCACTATTCCAGGCTGGAAATTAAGCCCTACGGCCTAATGATCATTGTAAATTAAATTTAAACTCGTCCTGGAGGTTTTTCACCCGCTCAGTATGTTTCTCCTCCCGAGTATTTTGACTCGGGAGTGTTTCAGAGCTAAATGCGAATCAGCCGGGACTCCTCAGAACCTGGGACGCCGAGAGGCTGATCCAACCAAAGTGGAACACTGTTACCCACTTCACGACCACTCACACTCTCGACCACCAGTTACCGCTTCGGTCATCGCGAGTCACCGTCTCCGGGTATTCAAATGTCGGCACATGATCTGGTCGACAGGAGGACGATCTTTACTCCACACCCACGGGCTCATATGCTCGTCATTTTTTTCGCCGAGCCGGATAACGCTGGAAACAACAAGGTCGTCACCAAGAGTTCCGAAATAACTTTTTTCCCGTGTGGGGAATGCAGGAGCATTCCCCTATGTTCGCTACCATCAGTTATGCACTTGGCTGCGCTGAGCAGCCAGGTGTTGAGCTATTCGCCCACCAATCCCTTGGCTATCTTCCAAGCTAACACACAGTATACGCCGGAGAAATCCTTGCGACTTCCCCGCTTGAGCGTCTGCATTCGACTAACTCAGAATCTTACCAGGTCCTTCTCCCCCTAGTCTAGATATCTCAACGACGATAGGTCATTCCGTTACCCTATCCCCACCAATCAACCCAACGGGATCCCGGGGGCACCAGTCCTCTCACCTGGCCATTGGTCCCTAGTCTACTCTGACATAGACTTTAGAATCGCCCAGTTGGGCAGCCTATATGTCAGCCCCTTTTCCCCTAGCACAAGCTGCGCGAAATCTAAAATACCGAAAGTCTAGTAGCGCCCTCCAGACCTCCAGGGGTCACAGTTTCACCCATAACTGCTATACTTTCGGTCTTTCACTGGTCTGTGGTTCATTTCACCTAGTCCCGGCTTTCTTCAGCCGCCTCTAGATGTCACTACCTATCTCTCTTCAATAATTTTAAGAGTTCACATGTGTTTTTAAGGGGATTTCCACCCGTAACGAGAAAATCTCGTTACACATCGTTTTACTTCACTCTTCCGCCTGACTCTCACGATAGTTTTACTTATCTCTGCCGTTTGATCCTTTCGATTCCATCCTCACGCTAAACAATAATATGGGTCAACTAGGAGAAACGATCAAATACATCTTGTAGGGGATTTTTGCTGGTGCTTCACCACGAGCGATCCCAAACTAGTTTGGTGTCTTCTCTATCGTTCAAATATGTTGGGCACCAGCTGGACTTTTCCGGAAAGTCCAACGGAAAACCAGCCTCGGAGGCAAACTCGTCTACTCCGAGGACTTCTTATAGCGGGGGTAACAGTATCGAGCCAGCATCAGCGTGAAACGGTAGAGTGGATGAGATCCACCATACTAGGAATAATTCACTCAATTGCTCTTCGTCTTTCTTCGTCTTCGTAACCGGAAAATTCATCCGCTCGACTCCAGCGTCTGTCACCTACTGTCTCGAAATCTCCTAGGGCCTTCTTCCCCTAGTCTAAACATCTCAGCGGCGGTGGGTCATCCGTTACCCCACCACCATCAATTAGCTCGGCGAGCATCGAGGGGATGCTAGTTCTCTCACATAGCCATTGGTCCCAGTCTAAGTCGATAGCGCCTTTAGAATCGTTCAGTTAGAACGCCTGTACGTCGGCCCTTTTTCCTCATAGAAAGCTGGGCGAGTTTCTAAATATAGCGCCAGCGTATCGATAGCCTAAATAATATTCGGAAGCATGGTTTCACCCAAACCACGCCTCTTGGTATTATTTCATTGGTCTATTCACCTCACGCCTTCCCTAGCCGCCGTTCGATGGCACTCTCATCTCGCGCTCAGCTTTTTCAGCTGGCATTAGATGTCTCTCCCTATCCTTTCCCTCACTCTCAGAACACTCGAATCATGGGTTTGTTCTGTGGGCAAAACATTTTCCCCGTAACGAGAAAATCTCGTTCCAATCTTAGGGGTCCAATGAGAGACAAGCCGAAAGTCACACCACAGAGTGGAGCAAAGCAGTCATAACGGTCACTGAGGAGAACGTTCGACCCTTGTGATTGTTTGGGTAGCTGCTCTCCATTTTGACGCTTATGATAGTTTTGCTAGATTCTTCCGCATGGAATCGTATTGGTCAAATCGTGAGTATAAAACCGTATGAGTGAAATCATCTGGGTTACTCGCAATGATCTCACACGGTTTCATCCATACGAGTCCATCCTCACGCAAAACAATCTACTAGGAGAAACGAGCAAAAATATATTAACGGTCAAGTGAGAGACGTGCCAAGGGTCAAACAAAAGCGTGGAGCAAAGCAGTAATAAGGGTCACCGGGGAGACCATTCTGATTGTTTAGCTAGCCTTTCTCCCTTTCGACCCTTATGGTCGTTTTGCTTCACTCTTCCGCCTGACTCTTTCGATTGTTATGTCCAGAGAAGGATTTTAGCGTCGAATGGACATGTTTTAATTGTCACATTAAAATCAAAGCTAAAATTATTGAATTTTATAATTATTGGACGACGCAAAGTTTTATACTCTTACCTTTGTTTAAAATATAAGGGAAAAAGGGCTTGATTTAGGGATAGGGTTTGAGTTGAGACAAATTTCTAATCAAGACATTTGGAGTTGTAATGAGAATCAAATTTGAATTTAAATATATTTTGTATAACTGCTTGNTTGAGACTGTCCACAACGCGTCACAATAAACGAATTCCTTATTTGTAAGAAAAGTCACCACTCTCGATTAAAGAAATTTTATTCCCGGATAATTTCAATTGTTTGTAACTTACTTTTAATTCAGGACTATCCCGCGTAATCGAAGGAAGGATTGAAAAACCGGACCGATTAAATGAACTATTTCCACCAGAATTGTTACTGCTCCGTCGCTGCTTCAAGACTGTTTAATTTTGATTTTTCTGACATTTTTATATGAATTTTGGGGTCACTTGTCACATGGGCTCCAACGAGTCCATTTTTAATTGGTGGAAAATGTCGTATGACTTTTCCCACTCTTTTGATTTTCATGGGGAAGTAGTTCATTCGGTTTTTGGGGTCTTAATTAATCGGTTTGCAATCGTTCCTTTGCAAACGAATCTTAGTATTGGGTAATTGGGGCGTGCTGAGTGCGCCATTTCATCACTTTTGAACTCGATTCCAATGTCTTTCGAATTTTTAATCGAGTTCAAGTGCTGAAATGTACTCAATTTGACTTACAATTGTGGGTTTGGTTCTTAATTACATGTAGCTTATAGTTATGATCCTATATAAAATTTATTCTAGTCTTGAATTTCTAGTATAAAATTTTTTTTGGACATTACACGATAGTTTTACTCGTTTTTGCCCTTTGATCCTTTCCATCATATTGCTCGTCTCTCATTCGACACTTAAGATCTTTTTGCTCGTTTTTCCCAGTCCACCCTTATGATCGTTTTGGTAGAATCTTCCGCGTGAAATCGTATTGATCAAATCGTGTGGACGAAACCGTAAGAGTGAAATCGTATGGGTCACTCGCAATGATCTCATATGGTTTAACCCATACGATTCCATCCTCACGCTAAACAATAATACGGGTTAACTAGGAGAAACGATCAAATACATTTTAAGGGTCCAATGAGAGACGAGCCGAAGGGTAAACGAAAGAGCGGAGCAAAGCAGTCATAAGGATCGATCGGAGAGACCGTTCGACCCTTTTGATTGTTTGGCTACCCTTTCTCCCTTTCGACGGTTCCATGACAGTTCGTCCTATCCTCTTCATCCCGGGCCATTCCATCCCAGCCATTTCATCCCAGGACATTTCATCATAAGACAATTCATCCCGGTCATTTCATCCCGGCCGTTTCATCCCCGACCGATTCATCCCGGGACATTTTACCCCTACCAGATATTACCCAAAAATAGTTCCGACAAGTGCGAAATTTCAAAATAAACAGTGGTGAAATACCCTCAATAATGTGTTGTGAAGGTGACTTCAATTGTGAGGATCACAATAGAAAATGAAAAGGAGTGGGTATGCTAAACAAAAACCTTGACTGCTGTAATTAATATTTTTGGGAAAAGGGTTTTATTCTGATGATCACAATAGAAAATAGAAAGCGGTAAAAATGGTAAGCAAAGACATTGAACACTGTATTGAATTTTTCAACGATTTTTCTTCGTTAATTCATTTATTTTTCGACTGAAACATATTGCGCACGTATTTTAGTACTGAATTATTTCGATGTCGATTTGTTTGTTATAAAATATTGAAAAGTGTTGTTTCCTGCTTGAATTTTTCCATTCTGCAATTATGCATGCATTAATTTTTTTCAGTTTACCTTAAATTTTTGGTAAATTCAATTCTAATTATTTGATAATAAAATACAATGCAAATAAAATAAAATGCGAATAAAATAGAATACGAATAAGAAAATTAAATAGAATACCAATTTTTATCACAAAATTTTTTTTTCAAACGGCTTTCATCCGATTTTTTTTCCTAAACGTTTTTCCCTCCTAAGTTTTTTTTCCACAATTTTCTTTCGCAAAATAACGATGAAAAAACCCTAGAATGAAATGTCCTAGGATGAAATGGGCAAGGGATGAAATGGCCTAGGACGAAACGGGCCTGATATGAAATGGCCTGGGATGAAATGGGAGAATGAAAAGTACCGGGATGTCCTGGGATAAAAAAGTTCGGGGATGAACTGTCCTGCGACCCTTTCGACCCTTATGATCGTTTTGCTTCACTCTTCCTCTTGACTTTTACGACAGTTTTATTCGTCTCTGCCATTTGATCCTTTTCACGTTATTACTCGTCTCTCAACGAGTAAACAGATCTTAAGGGGCGAATGAGAGACGAGTAATATGATGATGAGGACTTCGGGCGGAAAGTCTTGACTTTCGGTAAGAGTGCCCGGCGCGTATCTGGGAGACCCGGGTTGGATTCCCGGCTGGGTGAAGCGGAAATTTTTT
Organism: Diachasma alloeum; assembly: GCF_001412515.2. NCBI lineage: Eukaryota > Metazoa > Arthropoda > Insecta > Hymenoptera > Braconidae > Diachasma > Diachasma alloeum. Next base: position 209,844 of record NW_021680566.1, read on the forward strand.
CTCTCTAAATTCTAATTCTCTTAGAATTCTTTAATGCCTAAAGGAGGTTAGGCGGTGTTTGAGGTGAATTTGGGAGGGAATTTCTGTGGTTCTCGGTAGCTTAGTCGGTAAGAGTGCCCGGCGTGTATCTGGGAGACCCGGGTTCGATTCCCGGCTGGATGAAGCAGAAATTTTTTCTCTCTAAATTCTAATTCTCTTAGAATTTTTTTTTCTTTTCGCCCTTAATGCACAATTTACTATTCCCAAGCACGTCTTTAACAAAAATTATAAATTTCAGATGCATTTCCATTGACATATGCTTACACCCGATTTCCGACTGATTGTCTCCAGCACCTACCATCGTCTATGGGAATAAAGTTTTAATAATGATTTTGATTGATACCTACTCGGAATTTGAGCAGATGCTTGCTTTCATTCCACTTGATAAGAATTGATGAGTGTTGTCAGGTATACCATAATTATGGTATCGCTACCATAATTTTACACCTGATACCATATACCATAGAAAGGGATGATGGTATCCCAATTATACCATAATTTTGAAATCCAGCTAGATTTTATATTTCTTTGTCGATTTTTTTGAATATTCAGAGATTAAGCATCACGTTTTGAATTTGAATGCTCCCGCCACTGGAGTTCATGCGACTATTGCATAGACGAGAAACGTCGACAATATTCTGGAACGGCTGATAATGTAGATCGCAAAGGGAACCGTCATCAGGTAGAACAATTTTCTACAATTTTAGGTTTCAACCAATGATAGACATTCTTCGAAAATGTTAACCAATCACAAAGCGTGTACTATGGTTGCCTTTCTCTACGATCATTTTATCATACAAAGCCATTCTTAATTAATTATGACAGTTGAATTTACAGGTTATTAACATACCCTTTTTAACCAGTATGACAGATTCCGAGGGGGAGGAACTCCCTGACACTCCACCTAAAAATGTTAAAAGAGCAAAAGTAGCTCAGAGATTTCGAACGGACTGGCTGTCAGATGAAAGGTTCATGCAGTGGCTCGTGAAGGTTCCAGGTGACGTCTACAAAGCACGATGTAAATTTTGCAATCAGATTCTCACCGCTGATTCCTCAGTCTCGATATCTCATATAAAATCATTGAAACATCTATCGAAAGAGAATTTCGAACTATCAAAAGCTCAAAAAATTACGAACTTCATGAAACCTGTCAACAGCCATGGAACCTCTACCTTGGACACCGACGTGACCATCGCAGAGATCCAATTGACAGGTTTTTTCGCTGAGCACAACATTGCGCTTAATTTGATGGATAAACTCACTCCCACATTGAAGAATATCTTTCCCGAAACTACAATCGCCAAAAAATTGGCCTTGAAAAGGACTGAAGGAACTGCAGTTGTCACAAACGTCATCGGTGAGAGTGAGAAAGCTGAATTGACAAAGACATTGAAGGACACAAAATTCAGTGTCCTCGCAGATGAGTCCACTGATATCTTCACTACAAAGTCGAGTTGCTTCATAGTCCGTTACTATGATGAAAAAGAAGGAAAAATCGTGAGTAAATTCTGGGAGTTGTCACAAGTTTTTATTAAGGATGGATCTGTTACGAGTGCTACTGGAGAACATCTGTATTCTGCCCTTGTTAAAAGCTTCAAAGATCGAGGTATTCTAATGGAGAACATCATTGGCTTTGGTTCAGACGGGTGCAAGGTGATGATAGGGGAGTTCAATTCAGTAGCAGGCAGACTGAAACGTGATTTTCCAGGAATTATTATTTTCAAATGTTTATGTCACTCACTGCATTTGGCTGCCAGTTGTGCATGTAAACAATTACCTCGTATAGTTGAAGATTTAGCTCGGAATGTCCACAATTTTTTTCCTGCAAGCGCTAAAAGATTATCTGCATTCTCTCAATTTCAAGTTTTTACAGACTCCCCTATTCATTCATTGTTGCACCCTTCTCAAACTCGCTGGTTATCATTGACGGCAGTGGTGGAGAGAATGTTGGATCAGAGGTCAGCGTTACAATTGTATTTCACAGAGCACAGATTTGAGGAAAAGCTGGTGGTAGCTGAGACTATTCATCACGCCTTACATGATCCTTTCAATAAATTATATTTCTTTTTCTTGAAATGGGTACTACCACTCTTCTTACGGGTCAATCAATACTTCCAGTCAAGTAAAGTGGTCATAACAGACGTGCATGACAAAATGACAGAACTCTACAGGGAGCTTCTTTCTTCTTTCTGCTCATATATGAAGAGGAGTTACGTAGTTGCAACAGATTTGGCAAAAATAAATCCTGAGGAGAGTTCACAATTCCTTCCAAATTCCCAGATATATTTGGGTGTTCACGTGATGAATGAAATGCAGAAGGGAGTTTTCATTGAAGAGAAAGATTTAACGAAATTTTTCCAAGACAAATGCAGAAATTTTTCAATTGCAGGATGTTTTGGAATCAAGAAACGTTATGATTTCGAAAACCCTCTTTTGAATAAAATTCGAGTTTTCAAGCCTGCTGCTGCCTTATCCCACACTCTCAGAGATTAAGTACCTACTCTTGCTCCATTACTCTCATCGCTACCAAGGATTTGCAAAAATGCTGATTTCCAAGCAGTTGACAACGAATGACGTGGGCTGCCTTCAAATTCATATGTCGAAGAGCACAAGGAGCGCATCACTGGATTGGAGACGGATGCGTTTTAGAGCGAGCTATCAATCGTGAAGAATGATGATGAAGGAGGTGTTCATCTATTCCGTAATCTTTCTACGGTTGTGTTGCAAATATTATCCCTCCCACATTCTAACGCCGGTAGTGAACGCATTTTCTCCAAAATTAATTTAATCAAGATCAAGGCAAGAAACAAATTGATTGTCCATACTATTAACGGTTTAGTTCTATCAAGTCAGAACGCGAAGTCATCTGGAGGAAGCTCGAAATTCATGCCGTCACAAGACATGTTATCCAGGATGAAAAATTCTAATTTGTATGGGGATAAGAAGGGAAATAAGGAGAAGAAGATTATTGAGAAGGAGCAGGCTTATACCTCAACTTCCTCTGCAGTTGTTGACGAGAGTGCAGACGGATGAATTAAAAAGCAGCAGCCGAGTGACGAGTCTGCTGATGAGATAACGTTTGTCTGATTTTTATAGTTTGATTCATTTTATCTCGAGAGTGTATCAAATTTTATTAGTTCTGTAAGTGATATGCCAAATTTTACACGTAGATATCATATATTAGTGATAATAAACTGCTCCTAGAAGATTTGAACACCATTTGAACGATGTTTACTCGAAATTTCGCACAGTTTGAGCGGTTTCTACCTTACCATCCCTTGATACCATAATTTCACAGCAAATACCATAATTTTGTGGTGGGGATACCAGAATCCGGTCCTTGCGGTCTGGCAACACTGCAATTGATATGTAAATTTGTTCCTATTAATAATAGCCATTCTCGGATGGTCTACGTTCTCCATTCGTCATTAAAAATCCTTTCCATTCAATAGCTACTGCTAGCCATGCCCCTTCTATCAATTGAAAAATTATTATTGATAATGTCTTCACCTACTTCCTTCCTATCAAACCCAGCCTAATCCATCACTCATGAGAGGAAATCCGAAATTATGGAAGAGCGGATAATATCACACCTGTTTTCCGATTATCTTTAATTTTTTTAATCGGTTAATTGAAGTTTTTCTCATCAGGGAAAGTGTGGCGGATAAATATTCTATTTGACACTTTCATAATTCTTCGCTGAGAATTTTGTTGTGAATTACGATTCTGGATTGGTTATATGTTAGTACAGGGTGACAAATGGGAATAGGTGAAAACGTTTCCCCTATACATATTTCCTTCTCCACTTTGTCACCAGGGATCGGGCTATTGTAGATTAAAACTTGGAGCCTGGCAAATTCTGATGGGACACTCCGGGGTCCAGTTCATATTCTCCAAAAGAAGTGAGCTTACTATCGAAGAAAAAGTGTCTCTTATTGAGAGCTATTATTCCCGAGGAAAAAATTACATAAATGCGTATAGAGGCTTTCGTAATAAGTTTGGTAGTCACAGAATTGGGAGTGAAACCACTCTCAAAGGGACGAAAGGTAGGAATTTTTTAGTTCTCCTGTACGATTTTTTTTAGGTTAGTCCTCAATAAATTTTCTGAGTCAATGTGTTCTTTTTTGCAGGGTAATTTATAATTTTGTCAACTATGGTACCCTGCAGGATCGTCGCCATGATCTTCCGGGTCCATCTTATACAGTAACGACGGAAGAAGTAATGGACAAGGTGGAAAAACATTTCAAAAATCATCCAACTGATTCAATAGGCAAGGCGGCTGCGACGTGAGAAATGAACTGAGAGACCCTACGTTTGATAATTATACATTTCCCAAACTTCATCCTTATAAATTCACTTCCCACCAATTGCTTACGCAAGCTGCTAAAGGGAAACGAATTGAATTCAGCAAAGGTTTGACGCAAATGTGTGAAAATTCTTAAATCGAAGCCAATCGAATTATTTTCATGGATGAAGCTCATTTCTACCTTAATGGCTACGTGAATAAACAAAATTATCGATTTTGGGGAAGTGAAAATCCACATTCATCAGTAGCAAAACCGCTCCATCCTACTAAAGTTACAGTTTGGGAAGCTCTGTCGATCATACAAATACATGTCTGAAATCTTGGAAGGGACCATAACAGGGGAGAGTTACCAAGAGATGTTGGAAACCAAATTTTTCCCGTTCGCTAAGAAACAAGGATTGGTGAAAGATTTTTATTTTATGCCAGATGGTGCAATACTTCATCGAACTAATGATGTGTTTGCTTCATTACACAAAGTATACGGTGATCGCATCATCGGCGTAGGGTATCCTCGCTTCGCCCGAGCAGGGATGGAATGGCCACCGAACTCACCAGATATGAACCCGTGTGATTTCTTCTTGTGGAGTTATCTCAAAGACTTCTGTTACGCGGACAATCCGCAGACAAAAGAGGCTCTGATAAGCGCTATCCAGAAACTCTTCTGGATAGCGCTTACCAGAAGATGTTGCTAATATTTCTCAAGCTAAAGTTAAAGAAGTCTTCCATAGTTTTCAGAAACGCCTTGACTATTGCGTAAATTCTGATGGAGGATATTTCGAGAGTATTTACTATTAGTCATATGCCCTCGAATGTGTTTGATCAATTGTTTCATCGTGTAAATTTTTATCTAAAAAAATGAAATGCAACTCTAATTGCAAATAAATTTGCAAAGTCTATTGTGTCTACACAAATGATGGTCCTTCCTTTCCTGCATCAATCAACAAAACTATCGTAGTTTAATTTTTACCTATTCCCATTCGTCACCCCGTATAACCAATTTTGAAATTCCACAAAGAATATTTATTTATCGAAGAATACATCTAAATTTGTTGCACACTGTGCATAATGCTAGAAGTGCTCATCTCACGTGAGAGTGTGATGCCAATGAGTTTTCTTCTCATTTCGAAAAGAACACGAAAGCGCTTGTTATTTGAGAATCTAGTAGATATTATTCATTCATTCTTTCAATACGATTTTACTCTTGCGATTCGATAAATGGTGATCAGTAATAATTCTTTTGTTATATTTTAGGATACTTTTTTTCATTCCAGGGAATGTAATTAAATGATTATACGTAGCAAACAAAATATAATAGCAGTTTAACCCCAGTTTAGTCACCGCCTGAGGGAAACGCCGTAGAATGTCATTTTTATTTTCTTACCATTGACTGGCTGAGCGGGAAAATCCGAAAAAATTTGAATTTCTCAATCCAAGTGTCTAGCAAATTGTTATACCTTATTGGTTAGATCTCTTTCATAGAGGAAAGTACCAAGTCTAGCAAATTACAGTAATTTTAGAAAATGATTGATATACGGAATTTTTCAAGGAAACAAATTAATTCGAACAGACGAATAATTTTCTCTCATGTTCAATTCAATTGTCTGTTGTCTGACGTTGCCAGAAACTCGCTAATCGTGTTCGGGCAGTGTAGAGTGAATTCGGCAACATTCGAGGCTAAATAACACGATGGCGAATCGCCGGGGAGGTAATCAAAGTCGGAAGTTCTCATATGGTGACCAAACTAGAATTAATCAGTAATTTTAATAACAAAAGGCATCTCCGGATATGCAACAAAAAATTGAGCATAATAAATCATTCGACAAAAATGCAGAGGAGATAAGTTTTATGTACATTCTCATTGTGATTTGAGCATGAACACTTCTTGACTGAACATGAAAAGTCTCCTCGGAAAACTACGATCATGTATAAAGTCTGTAAATTTTAGTTATAATGAAATATGATCGAGGACTACTACAGTGTATTAGGGAATGACCCGTTTTCCTCTTGACAGTTGATAGGAAAAAAATCACAGATTATGGGAAAAATCTTTAAAAAAAATTCATTTGACGGATTTTTTCATTTCCATGATTGAAAGTTGACAGAAAAACGTTGAGAAATTCGGAGTTCAAAGTGGACTCAAGATGGTGGAAAAAACATCTGGCAATGTCGCAAATATCATGAAGTGAGTTGCTGTTGCGCTAGGGATTTTTTTCCCAAAAAGTTCAGTCATGGATTATGGAGAAATGTGAGATAGGATGCGATGATGATTCAATGTATGTTTCATAACCTATCTCAGGAAATGCAACGATTCATCAGTTGAACACGACAGTGTGTGAGAGGAGATGTCCGATAACATGCAGTTCAGCGTGGTATAGCTGCATTTTGAACATTCTGATATGAGGATGGTAATTTCTCACCGTGAAGAGTGATCAAGAATCATAGACATAACCTCGTTTTTGTACTGTGCGGTAGTTCCATAGGCTGAGTCCAACCCTGAGGTTTCTTACGGCTGATGAATATGTAAAGTTCTGATGAAATAGAACTAGAGAACTAGAGTCTGAGGTGCTCATTCAATTCTAGATTTTAGTGAAGAGCAAATTTGGAATTGGAAATGATTTCATGGGACAGTAGAATTCCGTTCGTGGCGGGCAGTGCCAGGGGCCATGATGATTTACTGACTCAATCAAAGAAGCTCGCCTCTTTCACAAATCCGTATTGTTTTTCCATGTTGCCGATTGAAATAGATCTCACAAATGTTCAATCAAATTGAATGGGTAGAGAACAACTGTGGGTTCAAGCGTTACTCTGATTAAAAATTAAGAGTTACTTTTATGATTTCTTCCCTATGAGAGAGTGAGCTACTCTGCAGTTGCTAAGAGAGAGCAATACAGTTGTAAAAATAATATCAAGTGATGGTAGTCTCGAGCTGGTCCAACCAATAATTGTATACTGGATCTCTTGATTATTTCTCAATCTCTATCGTTTAGTTGAAAAGATGAATAAAAATGAATTTTGAGAACATTCAATAATTTAAATAGAGAGAATGAATAAATAAATAAATTGAATAAATTGACAATTGAAAAATTCAATAAATTTAGCAGCAAGGCAATAACGGCAGCGATGAACCGAATTACTCGGACCAACGTTTTCCTTGATTGCATGGATACCGGTGCAATATAAATGAGCAAACTCAACTTTATAATGTTTCTGTGGAAGTAATAGCGCGCTTGTGTTAATTTGTGAGGTTTTTTCAGTGAATAAATGCTATTTTAATCTCATAATTATACTTTTATTACGAACAGAAAATAAAACTCTTGTGGTTACATTTTCGTCATATTCTCAATACTACTCTAGCGTCAACGTACGTTCGTTTTTGGTAATAATCTTTTGTGCGCGACATTTTAAATTTAGATCATGAACATGCCGGCCTCCTTGAAAAACTGCTTTCAATAGAACAAACGATATTTTCACATAGATTGTAACGAGATTTTCTCGTTACGGAATGAAATCCCCTTAAAAAGAAATGTGAACTCTGAAATTTTTAAAGAGAGATATTAAGCGACATCTAGAGGCGGCTGAAAGAGGCGCGACTGGATGAGAAGAGCCACAGACCGCTGACAGGCTGAAGGCATAGCGGTTTTGGGTGGAACCGGGACCGCTGGAAGTCTAGAGGACGTTACTAGATTATCGCTATTTTAGAATTCGCCCAGCATGTGCTAGGGGAAAAGGGGCCGACGTAGAGGCTGTCCAACTGGGCGATGCTATAGGCTATGTCGGAGTAGACTAGGGACCAACGGCCAGGTGAAAGGACTGGTACCTCCATGATCCCGTCGGGTTGATTGGTGGGGATAGGGTAACGGAATGACCTATCGTCGCCGAGATATCCAGACTAGGAGGGAAAGCCCTAGTAAGATTCCGAGTTACTCGAACGCGAGCGCTTGAACCGAGAGGTTGAAAGAATCTCTCGGTGTGCTGGATTGAGGAATGGCTGAAGAGGCCATGATAAGGAGTTTCGGACTCCACGTAGCCTGGGTGAATAACCATTGGCGGCGAGCGTAGGGGGATGCTCCTGCATCCCCCACTAGTAAAAAGTTGTTATTTCAGTACACGAAGTGACGACTTTGTTGTTTCCGGCGTTATCTGGCTCGGCGAAATAAATGCTGAGCGCATGGGCCCGTGGGTCTGGAGTAGAGATCGTCCTCCTGTCGACCCGACCATGTTCCTACATTCGAGTACCCGGAGACGGTGACCAAAGCGGTAACTGGTGGCCGAGAGTGTGGGTGGTCGTGAAGTGGGTAACAGTGTTCCACTTTGGTCGGATCAGCCTCTCGGCGTCCCAGGCTCTGAGGAGTCCCGGCTGATTCGCATTTGACTCTGAAAACTCCCCCGAGTCGAAATACTCGGGAGGAGAATGAACACTGGCAGAGTCGAAAGACTCTCCAGAAGGTCATGAATTTAATTCATTATGGAAAGTTATGCCGTAAGGTATAAATACACGGCTTGCAAAGGCTCGTGAGGATGTGGTGGTAATACTCCTGGTGGACCCCGCCCACTCTACCATATAACGCTGATGTTAGCTAGGCAACCCATTGTCCAGCCAAAAAGTCCTCTGAGTGGACGAGTTTGCCTCAGAGGCCGGTTTTCGTCGAACCTCCCGTGAAGGGTCGGCTGGCGCCCGATTATTGAGCGATAGAGAAGGCTTAAAAAGTAGTTTGGATTTTTCCTGGGTGAACAACTCGGGAAAATATCCTTACAAGATATACCTCTTTTACTCTAAATGCAAGTGAAGTTTCGACATAAATTCAATAGATAACTCGGATTATATCATATGATAATTATTTTGAGATATTCGAAAACAATCGAAGAAATAATGGAACGATTACGACTTTTGTCTCTCGTTCTATCAAATTTCGTCGTCGTTTAACGGTAATGGACACAGTTTTTTCACTGGTCTCTTGAAGATCCCATCCTCTGTCCTCACCGTGGCCACTCTGGTGATGCCATCCCTACCCGGGTGGATATCGATAATACGATCCATACGCAAGTGCAATGGTAATTGATTGTCGTCAATGAGTAAGGCCAACGTATTGAGGTCAATATTGAGTCCTGGGTCAGGCCACTTGGCATGCTTTTGTAGCTCTTGCAGGTATTCTCGCTGCCATCGCGGCCACAACTGCTGTCTCAACTTCTGCAAATGGTCCCACCGGGACAAACGTCCATCTGGAATGTCAAGAAAATTAGAGCACATAGGCTGGATAAGTGAGTCGTCCGTAAGGAAATGAGAAGGGGTTAAGGCTGTAAGGTCATTAGGATCTTCAGAGAGGGGTGTCAGAGATCGAGAGTTGAGTATAGCCTCAATCTCTGTCAATAGAGTATAGTACTCTTCACAGGTGAATATTTCGCCTTGAGTGATAGTAAGCAAGTGTCTCTTTGTCATCTTTACTGCTGCCTCCCACGGACCGCCAAAATGTGGAGCTCTCGGTGGACTGAAGTGCCATTTTACTTTCTGTGTCTCCAGGAATGAAGCAATCTCAGATTGTTCTTTGGCTAGAAAGTCATACAGTTCCGCCAGCTCTCGAGCAGCACCCGCAAAATTAGTACCATTATCGGAGTACATCTTAGAGCAAATTCCTCTCTTGGCTGTGAATTGACTCAATGCTGCTAAAAATAATTTTATCGTCAGATCTCTGAAGAGTTCCAGGTGGACAGCCTTTGTGCTCAAGCAAATGAAAAGAGCTACATATGCTTTCGAAATATGTATTCTTCCTCTTCTACTACTCTCTCATACTTGTATAGGTCCTGCATAGTCGACTCCAGTCGTGCTGAATGGTCATAAAAATGCTCTGATGCGTTCTGCAGGTAGGTCTCCTATGAGTACTTCTGGAATTCTGGGTCGAAATTTAAAACATTGAAGAAATTTTCGAGCTATGGTTTGTGCTTCACGACGACCATTCAGAGGTCTCACTCGTTGACGTAAACTGTGTGACAACTGTGCAGGGGGACAGTGTTTCAGACGATGATGCTCTTCTCGCATTAGAGCCCTCGTGAGATGATTCTTAGCAGGCAGTAAAATGGGGTGTTACTCAGCCTCTGTGATGCTAGCATTGGTTAATCTTCCTCCAACACGAATTAAACCATCTCCATCTACGAAAGCACTCAAGGAACGCAGAGGACTTTTCTTTGGTAACTCTTTTTGTGACTCCAAAAAGTCCTTTTCCTAACCACAAGAGTCTGCCTGAATCTATTTAAAGACTTGCTTCTCTGCTTTCTCCAATTCCTGTAGGCTCAGAATTGCTATCACCTTCTTTTTTCTGCAATTGTCAGCGAATCTGTAGCAATCAGCAATAGTACGACACAGTTTTTTGAAAGAAAGAAATCTTGTTAACACTGTTGAGGGCCAAGTCAGAGCAAGAGTAATTACTGCTGTCTTCATCTCTGGGAGATCAGGCACTGGTTCCTCCAGAGTGTCCGGATGTTGCATTAGGTCGCAGAGCCACTGAGGTCCATGTCACTACAGTTGATGGTCATCAATGTTCTCTACGTCCATGCCTCGGGATATCAGATCTGCTGGATTATCTGTGGAAGATATATGTCTCCAGGCTGACTCCTCTGTTTTTTCCTGAATTTTAGCCACCCTATTGGCTACAAATATCTTGAGACGATTGGGTTCAGTAGTTGTGCTGTTGATAAAATTACTTGAGGAGCTGATCTTTTGGTACAGTAGAGTACTGCTGGCGCTGATGTAATCTGGGTACAACAGCTGTTTGATACCTGAATGTTTTGTCTGTTGTCTGTCTTGTGTACACCTTCGAGATGAAGTAATGTATTGTGTTTGTCGTTGTATTTTGTGCATGTTGAAGCATAGCATTCTCTGGCTAAGTGTCCTTTTTTCAAACAATTAAGACACAGCTTTCTCTCCATCACTTGTCTTTTTCTTGCCATCAAGTTCAGTTTGAGAAACTCATCACATCTGGCAATGTGATGTTCTCCTTCACAGTATTTACATAATAAAGCAGTTGCTGCCAACGACACTCTCCTATCACCCTTGGAGTCATTCTTCTTGTCCTTTATGTATTTTGATGCATACGTCCCAGTATTTGAAGAGCTTTGCTCTTTTCCCTGACTCAACATCCTTAATGTGTGTGATCTCTCGGTGAGGAATTTGATAAATTCTTCCAGAATAGGCATATTATGTGGAGTTTTGCCCTTGACCTTATCCTGCCATTTTTTCAGCTCCATGTAATCCAGTTTCTTCTTTGCCAAATTAATAATTATGTAATCCCAGTGCTCTATAGGCTGTCCTGGGGTTTTAAGTGTGTGCAAGTGAGTATTGATGAGCCAAATGAGTGTTTTTATTGTCTGTGCCTTAGTATCTTTTGTAACCGTTGGGAAATTAAATAGTTGATCCATGTGAGATTCAAGTAAAATCATTTCATTATTGTACGTATCATTGAGCAACTTCCACACGATTAGACAATTCTCATCATTTACATCAAATCCTTCAACTGCTTTCAAGGGTTCACCTTTAAGTAGACCAACCAAATACTGTTGCTTCTGCATCCAGGTTAGATCTGAATCCTTGTATATTGTTATCTCGAAGCTGTTCCTCCAGAATAACCAGTTTGTCCAATCTCATCTTTCATTTTTATTCATCTTCTTAACTGAACGATCGAGATTGAGAAACAATCGAGAGATTCAGTAGACAATTATTGGTTGGACCAGCTCGAGATCACCATCACTTGATGTTATTTCTACAATTGTATTGCTCTCTCTTAGCAATTGCAGAGTAGCTCACTCTCTCATAGGGAAGAAATCATAAAAGTAACTCTTAATTTTTAATCAGAGTAACGCTTGAACCCACAGTTGTTCTCTACCCATTCAATTTGATTGAACAGTTGTGAGATCTTTCAATGGGCAACATGGGAAAACAATACGGATTTGTGAAAGAGGCGAGCCTCTTTGATTGAGTCAGTAAATCATCATGGTCCCTGGCACAGCCCCCTCACGAACAGAATTCTACTGTCCCATGAAATCATTTCCAATTCCAAATTTGCTCTTCAGTGAAATCTGGAATTGAATGAGTACCTCGGACTCTTATTTCGTCAGAACTTTACATATTTATCAGCCGTAAGAAATCTCAGGGTTGGACTCAGCCTATGGAACCACCGCATAGTGCAAAAACTAGTTTATGTCCATGATTCTTGATCATTCTTCACGGTGAGAAATTACCATCATCATATCGGAATGTTCAGACTGCAGCTATCCCACGCTGAACTGCATGTTTTCGAACATCTCCTCTCACACACCGTCGTGTTTAACTGATGAATAGTTGCATTTCCTGAGATAGGTTATGAAACATGCATTGAATCATCATCGCATCCTATATCACATTTCTCCATAATCCATGACTCAACTTTCTGGGAAAAAAATCCTTAGCGCAACAGCAACTCACTTCATGATATTTGCGACGTTGCCAGATGTTTTTTTCCACCATCTTAAGTCAACTTCGGAATTCGAATTTCTCAACGTTTTTCCGTCAACTTTCAATCTTGAAAATAAAAAAATCCGTCAAATGAATATTTTTTTAAAGATTTTTTCCGTAATCTGTGATTTTTTTCCTATCAACTGTCAAGAGAAAAACGAGTCATTCCCTAACACGCTTTATTTCCTTTTCCGGTCAATAATTTTCTCAACAGTTGAAGAAACCTTCTGCTTTAATTTCCTACAGTTATTCCAGATCGTTCCACGCCCTTCATTATTGTGGAAAATGGCCGCGACTTCCGGTGCCCTTATTAGTGGAAGTGCCAGGACTGTTCGGAACTTGACCATGACAGACGATGACTTTTGGAAGCAGTGGCATAGACCCTTTCTAGCATTCGAAGATAATGCATTGTGTTCTTGCGTTAAAAGTTCATTAGTGTATTATTGATGTGGCTACATCGATGGTTTCACTATGAGGGCTCTTTTTGATAATTTTATAATATTCTTCTGTTCTCCAGAAAAAGCAAAAAAATTCTTCAGTTTTCTAAAAAATTCGAAGAAATTTTTCGGTTTTCTAAAAAATTTGCAAAATTCTCGAGGTTTTTTTCCTAGATATCTTAAATCCTGTTGAACATACGGATAAAGACAAATCTTGCATAGTGCTTCAATCAACGTGGAAACTACCACTGCGACAGGGTTGTAACTTTTTTTAGCGTAAATTTCAGAAACACTATTTTGTGACAAGTGAAGACAATAAATCACACGATACATCAAGAATACTTATATATATGTAGGTTTCATGACAGTAATTTTAATAAAAGATATGATACGATTTATTCATAGAAAAGAAAGTTGAACGTTCAAGTACATAAATATACAAGTCTTAACCCGACACTACGAACTCCGGCTAACAACTAACTCCCCTAATCATTTGTTCGTCCTTAAATGCTAAAAGTGTCCTCTGTTATCCTCGTCTTTCTCACTCACGTTCGCACTTATTCCTTCTCATTCTATTTTCCACTCAATCTTTCTCACTCTACTATTCACTCATTCTATTCACTCACGAAATTACACTCAGGCCCAAACCTCACTTTATTATTTTATAATTTGACCCCCGGTCTCTCAATTCCGCCGGGTACTTCCCCGATGGACAGACACTCCGGCGTATTTCCCCATTGACCCGTCGCGGCTATAGAACTCGGGCCCGCACTATCATTTTACGGCTTAATCCTCGGCTTTCCCAAAATATTCCATCAGGCCTTTTCCCACCTCCCCCCATAGCGTTTTCCCTTCACTAGGTTTTTTCCTCACTAACACTCATTCACTTAAAATATGTATCCCACAACCGGCCGTCCTGAATTCAAGGATTGTCCTCGATGCAATTCTCCTCTGCTTCATCCGGAACGGGTTCCGCATCATCGTCGTCTTCATCAATTAGAAAATCTACTGCTTCCGACCATGGTTTTATGTAGTCGGCCGCTGAACTCGTTCGATTGGGTCCCTCGTTTTCCCCAATCTTCTCCACCAAATAGCGATTGTTCCTCAGCACTTTCGTGATTTTGTAAGGACCCAGGTAAGGCGTATGTACCTTCAGTCCTGGTCCAAACTGCGTGCTTTTAATAGCCACAAGATCATTTGGCTGGTAGATTCTCGGCGCCTTCCTCTTTTTATTAAAGGTCTGCTTATTTTCTTCTTGTACCTTCAATAATTTTTCTCGTGCCTCTTCCCTCAATCTCGTGCGGTTTGCATCAAATATCGCAATTATCTCCTCATCAATCAATCGTCGAAGTTCAATGTCGTCCTTTAACTTCATTTTTGTTCCAATTAACAATTCAAACGGCGTTATCCCGATGCTCCGATTCAATGTTGAATTAATCATCTGCTGAACCTTATCCACGTACTTATACCATTCTAGGGGCTTGGGCATTGACAATTTCGTCAGAACAGGTATAATTGTCCGGTTGACCCTTTCTACCTGCCCATTACCCCTCTGTACTCCAGTCGTCACCAACACATGTTCAATCGTTTCTTCCTCACAATACTCCTGGAACGCCCTTGAAGTAAATGCTGCTCCGCGGTCAGAAATAATTCTTCGTGGATTGCCGAATATTATTGCCTGCGTTTTCAGCCTCTTAATTACCTCCTCAACTGTCGTAGATCGAGTAGGATAGAGCGATACAAACTTCGTGAATGCGTCCACTACTGCAAATATGTGACAATAGCTCTTCCGCGTCGATGGCATTGGCCCCAGGTAGTCTACGTGATACGTATGTAGTGGTGTATTTCCCTTCTCAATAACATTTAAAAGCCTTCACCTTTTCCGTGCTTTTTCTCCGATAAGATGGACCTCACGCAACTGTCAATTACTTTCTGCACTCGTTGTTTCATGTTTGGAAACCAACTGCCTTAATAAATGCTCCGTTTTACTCCATCCAAAATGACCTTGTTCGTGTGCTGCTCTAATCACCTCGTACTGCATACTTCTCGGCACAACCAATAATTCATCTCCAGCAAACTCTCGATATAAAATATCTTGAGAAGACAATTTAAAATAATCGCTAGATTTCTTCCGTGCTGCTTCAATTATTTTCAATACCTCTGGATTTTCTCGCTGCGCCTTTTGGATTCATTCAATTAATCCGCCTCGGCCCTCCTGCAGATATAACACTTGGACGGGGTTGCGGCTCGTGCGTCCATATGACGCATTGATGTACCTGGCCTGTGCTCCATTGTGTATCGGTATTGTTCCAGCATTAATGCCCAATGAGCGTCCCTCAAACAAATGTCCTTTTTCTTAATTGTTTGGACAAATGCCTGACAATCCGTCACTATTTTAAAATCAATCCCTAGCAGGTATACCCGGAATTTTTTCAACGCCTTAACGATAGCCAAAATCTCCAATTCGTAACTAGTATATCTCTCTTCCACCGGCGACGTTTTCCAGCTGGCAAAGTATACCGGGTGAAATTTCCCGTCCTCAGAGTCCTCAGGGTGCATTATGGCAGCACCTAGTCCTCCCTTACAGGCATCTGTATGAAGCTCCGTTTCGGCCGTTTGTCGATATAGCTTCAAGATCGGCTTCTGGACCAATGCTTCTTTCAGGTTCTCGAATGGCGCCTCTTGTTCTGGCCCAAACTGGAACGTTACACCATCGCGTAACAGATTCGATAGCGGACGCGCTTGCACTGCATATCGCGGAATAAATTTACGAAAATAACCCGTAAGACCCAAAAAAACTCTGCACTTATTTGACTGTTTTCGGCTTCGGGAAATTTTTAACAGCACGCGTTTTTTCCTCAGAGGGGCGGATTTGCCCATGCTCCACGATATACCCTAGGTACTCCATACGTCTCACTAATACCTTACACTTTTTCCAATTGATAATTAGTCCGAACTTCATTGCGGTCTCTAGCACTTCCTTCAACTTTTTTAAGGCTTCTACTTCAGACTTCGCGGGAATGATTAAATCATCGAGATATGTCAACACGACTCCATTATTAATCAACTTCTTAAACACGGCTCTGACGAATCTCTGAAACACGGCGGGTGAATTGCACAAACCGAACGGCACTTTCAACAACTCGTAATGTCCATCTGGTGTCACGAACGCGGTGTACTTCACACTCCCTTCCTCAATCGGCACATGAAAAAAACCGTCTTTTAAGTCTAATGCGCAAAATACTTCGGCGTCCTGCAATTTATCCAGCTGATCCTCAATCAGTGGCAACGGATTTCTATCACGTATGATTTTACGATTTAACATTCAGTAGGCCACACACAATCGCGATTTTCCGTTCTTCTTTGATACTAATACCACAGGGCTAGCATAGTCCGAGGTACTTGGCCTCACAACACCTCGCTGAAGCCATTCCTCTACGGTCTCGTTCACGACCTTACTTTGGTCGGCAGACAGTCGTCTTGGATTTTGGTACACTGGCTCCTCGTCTTTTAATAAAATTTTCATTTTTACGTTCGCGTTTTCGGTTTTTATCGGCTCATAATTTTCAATCAGCTCTTTTACCCCATCTCTGATGTTTACGTCGCTGATGTGTCTTAAATCCAATTCGTCGTCTCGCTCATCATGTACGTTGATGTTGAGTATGGTTCTCCATCCTGGGTCATCCGTCTCCACTGTCTTCTCCTCTGGATCCAACGGCGTCAGTGTTATAGCACGGTTCTTGAACCGATCCTCAGCGTAGTCTGATAATTCTCCTCCAATTAAAAAGTCATGCCCGATATATTCGTCAGGAATCACATCGATATTAAACTCGAAGTTTAATCCATCAATTACTACCTGGGTCCTAAATCGGCCCAGTGTACTCATATTGGGTGCACCCACACCATCGAACGGAATCTTCTTTGGCTGGAGGGGCGGCGCACCCAAACGCACATACAGGCTAGCGCGTGCTAGGTGCAGGTCACTACCTGAGTCGATGATGGCCTTTACCTTCTGTCCCATGATGTCCACTTCTTTGTATGTTTTTTTGTCGGCAGATTTTAATGCATCAACTCTTGCCTTCGCCTTTACTTTTATTGTCTCCACGGCACTCCTCTTTTTCTGGGGACATGCAGTAGAAATATGACCATAACCCTCGCAATTAAAACACCTTGGCCCTCTGTCCTTCTCTGGACAGTCTCTGCTGATATGATTCTTCGCGCCACAATTGAAACAATGTTTTTGTTTTTCCATTCCTTGTCTATTATCTATCACTGGCTTCCTCTATTTGTCATTCACTGTGCCTTTAAATTGTGATTTGTATTTACCGTTGTTATTTTTCTGCATTTCGTAAAACTGAAATTTCTCGCGTAACTCTTTGATTGTCTTTGCACCGTACAATACTGATTTATTCGCCTCGTCGTCTTTTACTCCGTCCACTATGTACTGCATAATTGACTCCGTCTCTATATTAGAATGGCTCGCCATTTCCAACATACGATAAATGTAAGCTTGATAAGATTCGTCTCTTTTCTTTTCAGCGAGTGCCAACTTTTTATGCACTTGCTTACTGTTCATTGTCTGCACAAATTCTTTCACTAGCGTCTTCTTCAAGCCACGCCATGTTGTCACTTTAGTCTCGAAATTAGCAACCACTTTTGCCGATCCCTTCAATAATGTTTTTGCGTAAATCACTCGATGAGCGTCCGACCACTTGCACATTTCTGCAGTCTCCTCGAAAGATTTCAGCCAGCGGTTGATATTTTCACCAGAATCACCACTGAACGATTCCATGGACTCACGAACATCTTTGAAGGTTAGCGCTGGTCCTGTCTCCGTCACTCGACGTCTGTGGCCCACATTTCTTCGTCGTGTTAAATTGTCTCCATCTTCTTCTTCGCTGCTCGAATTTTCTTCATCGCTCGACTCTTTATCTAGAGCTCTTTGCAGTCTTATACGAAGATCTGCCTTTCTGCCCGTCACTTTAAGTCCACGACTTCGCAATTCGGCTTTCAGCTCAGCTGTACGCATTTCGGCTACATTCAGCTCTTTCTCCACGTCTTCGTCTTCGCTTTCGTCGTCGTCACTTGCTAGCTCCTTATCCATCACCTCTGTAGCATTTTTCGTCAATGCTTTCCGGAGTCTTTCGGCTAGCACCGCTTTGGTTCCTTTAATGGACCGACCGATCCCTTCTAATCGTTGTCTCAGCTCTTCAACCTCCATATCTGCTACATGATCGACACTGACGGAAGTTTCTTCGTTAGTCATCTCTGCTTCATAAAGAGTGTTGCTCTCTGAGTGATATTTTCGTCTATTGGCCGTCTGCCTATCACTCGTTGTCCAACACCGTCACTGTTTAACTTCACTTCACGACACTACGTCACCAACTATATCATATCCATTTAATAATTTTAATACTGACGCGATCCCGGTTGAGCCCCCAATTTTGTAGGTTTCATGACAGTAATTTTAATAAAAGATATGATACGATTTATTCATAGAAAAGAAAGTTAAACGTTCAAGTACATAAATATACAAGTCTTAACCCGACACTACGAACTCCGGCTAACAACTAACTCCCCTAATCATTTGCTCGTCCTTAAATGCTAAAAGTGTCCTCTGTTATCCTCGTCTTTCTCACTCACGTTCGCACTCTGTCTTTCTCATTCTATTCACTCACGAAATTACACTCAGGCCCAAACCTCACTTTATTATTTTATAATCTGACCCCCGGTCTCTTAATTCCTCTGAGTACTTCCCCGATGGACAGACACTCCGGCGTATTTCCCCGTTGACCCGTCGCGGCTATAGAACTCGGGCCCGCACTGTCATTTTATGGCTTAATCCTCGGCTTTCCCAAAATATTCCATCAGGCCTTTTCCCACCTCCCCCCATAGCGTTTTCCTTTCACTAGGTTTTTTCCCCACTAACACTCATTCACTTAAAATATGTATCCCACATATATGAGTGATTCCATGATAAATTATCGACGGAAGCTTTCAAA
This sequence comes from Diachasma alloeum, assembly GCF_001412515.2. Lineage (NCBI taxonomy): Eukaryota > Metazoa > Arthropoda > Insecta > Hymenoptera > Braconidae > Diachasma > Diachasma alloeum. The sequence continues at coordinate 229,110 of NW_021680566.1, forward strand.
GAGTATGGCGCTCAAGATAAAACGGAAAGTTTCTTGATATTATCAAAATAATAGTAAGCCTTACGATTCAGATGAATAATTCGATGAAATAGAATTATAAATATGATGACGTTTCCTGATATTTTTTCCAGATTCATCATTAATGAGCAAAGTATATGATTTGTATTCGGCTCTTAATTTTCTAGCCTAACAATTGTAAAAAAAATTTTATTTATATGTAATGTAATTTCACTTGTGCAGATGATCACTCTCGTGTCCGACTCTTGCCCTGCAGCAGTAGTCCGCCCAACAAAGGTCATGATTACATTAATGCCAACTATATAGATGGATGGCAAAAATCTCATGCTTACATTGGGACTCAAGGACCTCTCCAATGGACAATCGACAGTTTTTGGCGCATGGTATGGGAGCAGCGAGTATCAACAATCGTCATGATTACAAATCTTGTTGAACGTGGACGAGCCAAGTGTGATATGTACTGGCCGAAAGAAGAAACTGAAATTTACGGAAATATTCAAGTAACACTTATCAAAGAGGACATCATGGCAACTTATACAATTCGCACACTACACATTCGTCATCTGAAAGTTAAGAAGAAGAAGAAGAAGGACACAAATATTGGCGAACGTACAGTTTACCAGTATCATTACACCGGATGGCCTGATCATGGCGTACCGGATCATCCATTACCAGTACTGAGTTTCATTCGTAAATCGTCAAGTGCTAATCCACCATCAGCTGGACCCATCATTGTTCATTGCAGGTACTTGATGCTTTCACTTATTATAGACTAGCGCCGCCGCAGCCGCTACGTTGATGCCCTTTCATTATTCTCTTTCTCATTTTTTCCTTGTGTTTCTTACAAAAATTACTGATTCATCATCGCCTTAGTAATCTTAGTGTTAAGATTAATGGACACAATGTTGATCGGTTCATCACCGGTTCAATTTCAATATTTCAATAAATAATTCAGTAATTCTGAATTTCTGTGCTCACTGAATGATGTTCTAACCATAATTATAATCAAAATTCTGTTCAGAGTGCGAAACAATAATTATTAAACTTCTCACAAACCAGAATTGTTTTGTGTTCGTCACCCCTTTCATTCTCTTTTACACCATTTCAATAGCTTTGAATTATTTTTGCTGGACAAATTATATGACCGATTCTGTTCTCCTTCGCTAATTCAGAGTATTTTCTCCTTCTTCATAATCTTTTACACAACTTTATTCAACGATGCCATGAAGTTGAAACTTTGATGAAGCATCTAAAAATTTTTCAAATTCTCTATGAAATCTCGCAATTCTTGTAAATTTTGCTTCGAAAACGTGGAAATTCCGGTCAAATTATGTTCTCAGATTTTTTAAACTATGTTCTTTTTTCCCATTTGAATCAATCAGAGTATAGTCGTTGGGGTCGCGTGACTCCTTCACATCAGTTTTATTTGATAGTTTCTGCCTTTTCCGATCAATTGTTCTCCCATGGTTTATTCAACAGTTCTAATAGTTGAGAGCTACTAAAAATTTGTTCTAATTTCTGACAAACTCGTGTATTTTTTTTATTTTTTTTCAGAAACTCTCATAATTGTCTTAAATTCTCTGGAAGCTTGAGTCATCTTACATTCGGAAAAAACCGACAATTTTCTAATTTTTGAGGGAACTTGTAAACTTCCTGACCGTTCCTATAATTCATTCTCTATCCCTCCTATTTGGAGAGGATTTTGTAAAGTTGAAACACATCGTCATGAATTTCCTAAAATCTTAATCTTCCTGGTCTTAAGTTAAGTCTCTTAGCAGTTTTGGCTTTGTATTGCTATCGCAGTTAAACTGAAAGGCTCCTTTTTCATATTCGCTAGCGCCGCCATGGTCGCGATACTGATGCCCTTCCCTTATATCTTTTTTAATTTTTTTCCTTGTTTCTTTCAAAAATGAATGATTCATCATCGTTTTATTATACTGAGTGGTAAGATTCATGAAAATAAGGGTTATCGGTTGATCGCCTCTTCAATGTCAATATTTCAATAAGTGATTTACTAATTCTGAATTCCTGTGCTCCTTGAATGTGGTTCTAACTATAATTATAATCAAAATTCGATTCAGAGTACAAAACAATAATTATTGAATTTCTGACAACTCAGAATTTTTTGGTCTTCGCCGCCACCTTGACTCTCCTTTACACCTTTACAACAACATTCAACTATTTTTCTGGAAAAATTATAAAGCCGATTCTGATGCTCTTTGGCTAATTCGGAGTAATTCTCGTAATTCATGATTTTTCTTACATTTTTATGAGATATCATGGGACTTGAAACTTGAATCATGAATTATTTGAAATTTTTTCAAATTCTCCGTAAAATTTCGAAATTTTTGTGATTTTTTTTTTGAATGTTCATGAAATTGTTGAGAAAACTCGATCAATTTCTCGAATTTTTCAAATTATATTCGAGCTCATCAGTTTTATTTGAAAAATTTCACCTTTTCCTATTAATTGTTCTCCCAATGTCTATTCAAAAATTCTCTAATATTGAAGAGATACCCTCATAACATAGTCCGACAAAATTTGGGCCCATTTTTATCTAGAGGTGAAATGGCCCTCACTAGGAAGATTTTTCCTCCCTGATTCCGAATGTGGCGGCCATTTTCTCCGAAACGTGATCTTTGTGGAGAAAAAAAATGTTCAAGTTGTGCAAATGGCCTAGAATTTCAATTTTCTAAAACTAATAAAAAAATAAGCCGTACAACAATTAGATTGAAAGAATATCAGTGAAGAGATAAAATTTAGGCCTATCGTTCGATGACAAGTTTCTTAAATTAAATTCTCCGAATATTTCATAGAAAAATCAATAAAAATGCTATTTAATACCCGCAGAAGTATTATAGCGGAGCAATCTAAAGTTGCATCCCCACGTGGAATTCAAATTCCCGAAACTTTGAGGGCTATCTATCGAGGAAGGGTTATCTACTGAAAAAGCAAGCTACCGTGGAGGTGGAAGAATCAAGACGACTCGTTGCCCTCGTAGTGGCTCAACCTGATCTTTAGCGAAATAGACTATCGAGGTACAGCACTATGAATAAATTCATTTGGCGTAGAATTGGTGAGCAGTTGACTCCTCCCATCTCAGGGACAAACTTCATAAGTATACGACGAGGGTCATTCTCATAACGTTCATAAAGCTAATTATTAGCTAATTGCGAGATCGCTAACGCGAAGAGAGACGGATGGATCCTGAAACTCCATTCATCCTCGAGAATGAACTGATGTTTCTGGACGAAGATGATGACGCACGTTCGCTCACATCTTCTGTATCTCCCCCCCCCCATCAAGTCCCCCATCAATCCCTCTACCGAGTCCTCCACCAAGTCCCCCATCAAGTCCTTCGCCAAGTCCTCCAAACCTTGATGAAATCGTCATCCGTGAGTCAGAGCAAGACGAACTACTTTAAAACCCTGATTTTTTCTCCCAATTGTTTCATTTGAAAACAAATTTTATTTCATTTGAAAGATTTTTTTTTTCAATTTTTAATAGAATTTCCAAACAATAAATGAACGAATCAAGCATTTCTTTCTAATTTCTCTCTAAAAAATACCAATTAATTACAAATTATCTAAGAATAACGTATTAAATCTTTTTTCATTTCAATTTTCAAAATATTTACACTCGATTCCAAGTCTCATTTGGAAACTTTCACTCTTTTCCTGGTTTCTGCATTCTGGAAGGATAGTCGAGAGGCTTTCTTCTTGTGAATAGCTTCACTTGAATCAAATAAAACCCAACAGTCATCTGCGAGCATTGTCCTTGATGACTTTCCATTATATCGATGTTCCAGAGTGGAAATATCCTGGTGGAATCTCTCTCCATATTCATCACTCACATCCAATAAACTCTCAGGGAAGAAACCAAGACGAGAGAAAAGAAAATGCATTTTTAGAGACATGTTACATCTCATCTTTTCATAATTTTTCAGCCTTGCTGCAACCGGTTCTTTGTAGTTCTCAGATCGAGAACTCCCCAGGAAATTCTGGCAAATAGCTTTGGGGGATTCCCATGCTTTTAACTCGATGGCCTTCAGCACTTCCCTAAATTTTCTGTCATTATCCATCAATTTCTTTTGCTGGGGGCCAATGAAAATTCCAGCCTTTATCTTGGCCATACTCAGCTTCGGGAAGAAAGGTTTCAGGTAATCGAAAGCTCGTCCATCTTTGTTCAAGGCTTTCACGAAGTTCTTGATGAGCCCCAACTTGATATGCAATGGTGGTAAACAAATCGTTTCTGGCTCAGCGAGTGGTTGTTGAATAACGTTGCGTTTCCCAGCAGTGAAAACTCTCGACGAGTAGGCCAGTCTTTCTGAGACCAATGATTCCCTTTATCCCGGCTGTCCCAATGGCATAAGAAACAACAATATTTCATCCAACCCAGCTGCATTCCCATCAGAATGGCCATCATTTTCAAAACTGCTGATATACGCCAGTTGTAATACTGTTATGCCCCCGATTTGGTCAATTGCGTTATTGTTTAATATGTGGACATACAGCATTGTCAGCGTGACACTTACCAGCGTAACTGGATTATGCTGACCAAGTGATGAAATATAAACAATCAATGTATTATTTAAGAGACGATTGGGTCTGCACAGAACAGACCTGAATTGGACTCCAACGCGTATAAAGGTCGTAAACTCTTTGTAATCAGTCAGATGACACAGTAATTATAATCATGTAATAAATTCTCATATTTAAATACCGATAAACCATTGGTGGGATTTATCCCTTTAAGCCTAGAACCTACTGTAATTATAAGTACCCCCCACGCTGGGTACAACATTTGGTGGCAGCGGTGTTCGGCTACAATAATAAGGTATTTAAATTTTCACGTCGACGTACTGAGTGACGTCCGCGTTAAATTCTGAAATCTACGTACGGAGGGACGTAGTATTGAAACCAAGTCTACATAGGGAACGACGTTGCATTTTTTCGGGTGTCACTGACCAACGGTGCAGTGGTCAGGGAACACGTGTCAGCAAATAGCTGAGCGGCCGATGGACTTCGGATTGCAGGATTTCAGTGGGTCAACTTGAGGATACCATTGATATACCTGGGCTACTCGGAGAAGTAAGCATTCAACGAACTACTTGGAGGAGTAGATATCGCGGCTACTTGGAGGAGTAAGCATTGAACAAGCTACTTGGATTACTAGGCAATATTACAGGTTTTAGGTGGGTCATTGTAACGTGACTCGGGGATACCTGGGCTACTTGGAGGAGTGGATAGTAAATAACGGCAAAGGCAAATGAGTTTTGAGGGTACATCTGGACACGTAAGTCGAGATAAGTTTCCATTACTTAGATCAAACTCGCTGGACTCAGTGGTGCCAGGAGCCGGAGAGGAACTTGCGGGGATATTTCAAGAAGTTACCTTCAGAGCAAGGCGGAATTTGACAGATCGGGATTGGTCTGGAGAAAATATACCACGAGTAAGGCAGCAACGGATGGCAGATGCACTTGGTGATTTTGGAGTGAATCTGCGGAGACATTATTCATTTGATTCGGACGATAGTTTATCTGACGTAGATATGAATTCACCTAACGGATTAAGAGACGCCGTCAGTACTGAGAGGGAACGTATGCGGAGAAATTTCGAAAGACGACACGGAGGCAATGAGCAAGGCGAGAATTTGAGAGCTGTGAATGGATTAGCGAACAATGTATCACTTGAAAGACCAACGAGACGTCATGATCAGTTAAGAAGAGACTACGAGGATTTAGTCGCGCGACACAATAGGTTGTTAGAGCAATTCAATGCAACACTAGATGGGTCGGAAGAAATGCGAGAATTCATCAACCGATGAAACGAAGAAATTGGTGCAGCGCGTGCAGCGGAACCAGCCGCAGAAGCGAGGGCCAGACTATCAGAAGCAAGAGCTGAAGCAGCTGAAGCGAGAGCTGAAGCAGCAGAAGAAGCAGCGGAACGAGCTGAAAGAAGGCAAGACCGGGCCTGGCTGCGGAATCGTCAACGTACTAATTTTGGTGAGGATGATTACAACATCGACGTTACTTTAAAAATTATCAAGGAGTTTGACGGTAACGACCCAACAAAACTGGAGGGGTTTTTGCGAAATTGCAAGTTGGTATTTTCCCGTGTGCGAGAACGAGATCATCCATATGTATTGGAATTGATTTTAATCAATAAATTGACGGATCGTGCTATGCTGGACATGAAATACAAAGAAATCCAAACAATGGAGCAAGTGGAGAGTTGGAGGCTCTGTATGGTGCGAAAAAATCCATAGATTCGTTACAAATGGAGTTATCCACTTTGAGACAACGAGAAGGAGAATCTGTACGCTGCTATGGTTCAAGGACTGAGAGTATTACAGTGGAATTGGTGGACGAGTTATCGAAAACCAAGGAGACACTAGCTGAGAAACGAACGTTGGAGGATGCCATTAGACAGCTGGCAAAAGCAAGTTTCGAGACTGAATTGCGTGGACAGCTCCAGGTGCTTGTAAGGGCCAGGGCTTTCAAAACACTACATGAATCAGTCATTGGAGCTATTGATTTAGCTAAAACATCGAATTTGCAATCAGGAAAGCCAAGAATTTTTTATGGGCAGAGGGTAGAGAAAATTTGTTACAGGTGCAACTTGACTGGTCATTTTTCAAGAGACTGTCGCACTCGCGCGGGTTCCACAAGGCTTCCTCTAGGAGAGGGAAAGAGAACATCGGTAATGCCGTTTGGAGCTGTTTGCAAATACTGCAAATATTCGGGTCATGAGGCAGTGGATTGTAATAAGCTGAGAAACAAACTGGGACTGTCAGACGATCAAGCGATTCTTGTGGGAAAGAAAGAATCAGGCACTGCGAAACCACGTAATTTTGCAGGAAGTAATGAGAGCTTAAAACTGCCAGTAGGTGCATTCCAGATTTGTTGAAAATTTATTCTTATTAGTGAATTGATTTAGAGAGAGAAATTCAATTTTGATTGTTAAAATTTAATTATTGTTGATAACAAATTTTTTATTTTTAAAAGGGGAGGAATATTATGCCCCAGATTTGGTCAATTGCGTTATTGTTTGATATGTGGACATACAGCATTGTCAACGTGACACTTACCAGCGTAACTGGATTATGCTGACCAAGTGATGAAATGTAAACAATCAATGTAGTATTTAAGAGACGATTGGGTCTGCACAGAACAGACCTGAATTGGACTCCGACGCGTACAAAAGTCGTAAACTCTTTGTAATCAGTCAGATGACACAGTAATTATAATCATGTAATAAATTCTCATATTTAAATACTGATAAATCATTGGTGGGATTTTTCCCTTTAAGCCTAGAACCTACTATAATTATAAGTACCCCCCACGCTGGGTGCAATAACACTTGTATTCAATCTTGTTGAACAAGTACTCGATGTTCTCATGACTTTTTTGAGGCACATAGAGTAAGCGATGGGTAGAGATGGATAAATATTCCCAATATGAAGGAGAACGGCTTTCAAACTAGTACTTGATGTGTTAACGAACAAACGCCATTCTTCTGGATGATGCTCTATCCCTATGCGCTTCATTAACCCATCAATATCGGTGCAATAGCAAATGGTAGGTTCTTCCTTGAAGAATTGCAGTGAATGAGACTCACGATCGCGAGATTTCATGATGCGAACGTCTGATATCACAAAACGCTTCTCTTTCAATCGTGAGGCTAGTATCTCTGCCTCCTCTTTGCTGAGCTTCAAGTCTTCAATCAGGTCATCTAGTTCATCTTGGTTGAAGGGATTCAGTGGGTTAGAGGCGGATACATTCGGTACAGGCTCATACTCTTCATCAACTTCATTCTTAATTGGCTCTTCTGGGTCCTGCTCTACATTCGCTTCCACCAACGATTCGTCGGCAGTTACACTGCTACTTGTGATCAGCATTGGTAGATCGACAGAGGGTGGCTGGATATACGAGATTTATCTTTGCTTTTCTTCGTATACGATCCAATGTCATTCACACAAAGAAAGCAGTTGCCAATGGGATCCCTGGGTTCTCTCCTAACTGCTGGAGTACCGTAAGGTGGCTTTTTACCTTCACTGAGAAACCCTGTGAGGTACCGACCGCAATATGAGCAACATTGGTGGGGAGTCCATGATTTATCCAAATTGGTCATTGGACGATTAAAACAATTCTGATATCCCTTTTTGACCAAGTCTGTAATGTTCCTCCTCAGGGGTGAACTTCGCACACACGTGGCAGAAGAAATCAGGTGAATTTCTGCAGTGACGAGACATTGAAGTTTCACTTCTAGTGAAATAGAAACTCCAAAGACTGATGTCAATATGTGATTTGAGCCTTTGTTTGACAAATGAATCATGAGATTCAGGGAAAATTGAAGTTTGAAATGGCATATTGAGATGAACCATTCTATTTTTTTAAATATAAAAAACTTCAATCAAAATAGTGGACGAAGTTGATGAGAGAGTGATAGAACCAGATGAGATTGAATCATTCATAATTGTGTTCACGAAAGAGAAACATGAGGGAAATGTTAGAAAGAAGTTAGGAAAATACACATGGACATCCTGATTTGTTCATTTATTGCTTTGAAATTCTTTTGAAAATGTAAAAAAAAACTTTCAAATAAACGAAAATTTCTTTTTTTGAAAATGAAAATATCACAAAAAAAAATCAGAGGGCTAAAGTTTTTCATCTTGCACTGACTCAACGATGACCACTCCATCACGGGCTGGCGGACTCGGTCGAGGATTTGGCGGGGGACTTGGTGGAGTACTTGATGGGGGGGGGGGCTACATGATACGTGAGCGAACATGTTTCATCATCTTCGTCCAGAACCATCAGTTTATTCTTGAGGATGAATGGAGCTTCAGGATCCATCCGCCTCTCTTCGCGTTGGCGATATCGCAATGATACGAACATGCAGAAGGTCAAATACCCTATTGGGAGTAGGAATATAATTAGCTTTATCAACGTTATGAGAATGACCCTCGTCTTATACTCATAAAGTTTGTACCTGAGCTGGGAGGGGTCAACTGCTCACCAATTCTACGCCAAACGAAGTTGTTCATAGTGCTGTACCTCGATAGTCCATTTCGCCAAAGATCAGTCTGAGCCTCTACGAGGGCAACGAGTCATCTTGATTCTTCCACCTTCATGGTAGCTTATTTTTTCAGTAGATAACCCTTCATCGATAGATAACCCTCAAGTTTCGGGAAGTTGAATTCCACGTGGGGATGCAACTTCTGATTGCTCCGCCATAATACTTTTCCGGGTGTTAAATAGCATTTTTATTGATTTTTCTATGAAATATTAGAAGAATTTAATTTAAAAAACTTATCATAGAACGATAGGCCTAAATTGTATCTCTTCACTGATATTTTATTCAATCTAACTGTCGCACGGGTTATTTTTGTATTAATTTTAGAAAATTGCAGTTCTAGGCTATTTTCACAAATTTAACATTTTTTTTTCCAAAATGATCGCGTTTCGGAGGAATCGGCCGCCAGATCCGGAATCAGGGAGGAAATATCTTCCTAGTGAGGGCCATTTCATCTGTAGGTAAAAATGGGCTCAAATTTTGTCGGACTGTGTAATTATTTTGAATTCTCCGGAAAACTGGCGTATCATCTTACATCCGGAAAAAACTGAGACTTATTTTACTTCCGAATGGGAACATTATATTTGTCGAATCCAAAAATGCCAACATTTGTAGTAGGATAACTACTTTTGGGCTCAAGAGTTCGAATATGCAATTTTTAGACCATATCCGGATGTATATATGTATGTAACTGTATGTGTCGTCCTTATATGTGACCGATCGTTTTTCGAGGATAACTGAAAAAATAATTGTTAAAATGAGTCTAATTATAATTGACAATATTCTTCTCAATGCCATCCTGACCAAGTTCTATCATGGAATTGATTGCATCATTTTTTATTTAAAAAAATCATTTTGAAACCAATATTTTTGGTACAGTGTTGGCTGCCAATATTGAGGCAATGCCAATAAATTGAATACAATAAATCATTGAATTCAATTCAAATTCCATCGTTATAGAAATTCACATGTGGAAGCGCATTGCTAATTGATGAGCCAAAATATATTGACTATGTTGTGATGAAAGCAATTAACCACTTTCATTTTATGCCACTCTTAACATCAAGTTAAGATCATCCAATTATCAATCATTCCAACTTTCTTCCAACTATCTTTAAATTTTAAACATTCATCACCAAAAAATCATTTTACATTCCCGTCATTATAAACCAATCCATGTGTAGAAAATATGCACTGATGTATTCAATGTATACACGATGTTTGTTTCTTAATTTAGTTTATAAGCAATAAGTTCACTTTATAATTCACGCGCTTGTTTAGACAGCGTTGTCGCGGCCGCATTGCTCAACCTCATGGAAGTTCATGCGGCTTTCGGGTCTTTCGTCCGCCGTCATGACACTTCCAAATGCATGTTCTTCTCCATGACAGTTTGTAATGCATGCTTTTTTATTAAGAGGATAATATAAATATATATTTACCCCCCCACATATTTTCATGAATATTTTTCTCCATTCTAAAGGAAAAAAAAGAATGAGTCGGTGTAATAATCACCTCATTTTTATTTAGAAATTCGATTGTCAATCATCCAAATGTGATTCGGGCTCTAGACTTTTATACAATCATTAATTATATCGATATTTACACAACCGATACTCAATCATCCGTTTCATTGCATTCATTCCCACACTTGACTTTCATAGAATCGATTCGCATTCGAGTTCTCATTCAAGTGCCCATTCGGGTTCTCATCCGAGATTCCCGATGCCTCTCTCTTATTATATAGGATTGTCTTTTTTATTACTCAAATCATATACAAAACTTATCCTGTCTTATCCTGTTTACAATTTGATAAGACCAGAGAATGAAAGGAAAAAAAATCAAAAAAATTTTCATGTGGGATGATATTACTATTCATTGAGGTTTTAGGTAATCGTTGAACTTTTCTCGATAAAAACATTTATGAATGTTCTTCTTCAAAAAAATATTAGTAGATAGACAGTGCCACTTCTGACTCAATTTGATCTGGAACTGGCCTGCTGGCCAGCGGCGCGTGAGAGGGGAAGGGGGGCACGGAGTCCCTACCGGCGTAGCGAAGAGTTGCTTGCTGAAGGGAGATGGACGGATGGCACTGATCTCTATATAACTGGATAGACTGTCCCCATACCCCCACCAAGCGGAAACGAATAAAATTAAAATTCAGCCAGCGCCGGCGGGTCAGCTGTGTGGTACGTTACCGCTGAAACTTATCTGATGCCATAACCCTCAAAATCGTGTGAGATAGGGTTCATTCATTCGAGGTGGATTACAATTTTGACAGAAGAATAGTGTCAGACAAAATGGTGCATCACCAGTTTTGCAAAAAAACGAGTGAAAATAATCCTAAATGACTGTAACAGACGGTCAACTTGACGTACAAACGTCTATGTTATTTTTAGTTTTGAGGCTTTCGCGGCCATTATTAATGACTTGGTTGGCTTCCGGATGGATGCCGCGTTGAGTTTCAGCATTGCGCCGACGTTTCGCAAACATTGCAGTCTGCATCTTCAGGGCTAT